>NW_027250822.1:0-98196 GCF_044704955.1 Pristiophorus japonicus | reverse complement strand
GTTCTTTTCATTTGTTTCTGTTTTTGCTCATTTGTTTGCAGTTTTTTCTCAGATGTTCTCATTTTTTCTCAGGTTTTCTCATTTATTCTTATTTTTCACATTTTTTCTCAGTTCTCAGTTTTCACAATTTTTCTCATTTTGTCTCATTTTTTCACATTTTTCTGTTTTTCTCATTTCTCTCATTTTTTTATGTTGTTCTCAGTTTTTCTCATTTTTCCTCATTTTTTCTAATTTTTTTTCTCAGTTTTTCTCATTTTTATCAGTTCTCCCTTTTGCTGATTTTTTCTGTTTTTAGCATTTATTCTCATCTTTTACATTTTTTCTCAGTTTTTCTCAGTTTTTCTAATTTTTTTCATTTTTGTTTCACATTTTTTCTCAGTTTTTATCATTTTCTCTCATTTTTATCAGTTTCTCATTTTGTCTCATATTTCATCAGTTTTATCAGTTTTCTCAGTTTTTCTAATTTTTCCTCATTTTTTCTAATTTTCTCAGTTTTTGTCATTTGTTTTTCTGTTTTTCTCAGTTTTTCTGTTCTTGTCCTTTGTTCTGTTTTGCTCATTTGTTTGCAGTTTTTCTCAGACTTTCTCATTTTTTTTGTTTTTCTCAATTTTTCTCATTTTGTCTAATTTCTTCACTTTTTCTCAGTTTTTCAGTTTTGCTCATTTTTTCTCATTTTTTCATTTTTTCTCAATGCTCAGATTTTCTCGTTTTTCTCATTTTTCTCATTTTTCTCATTTATTCACATTTTTTGTCAGTTTTTTCAGTTTTTCGCAATTTTTCTCAGTTTTTTCTTGTTTTTCAATTTTTCTTAGTTGTTTTCGTTGTTTTTCTCAGATTTCTCTGTTTTTCTCAATTTTTCTCAGTTTTGCACATTTGTTTTTTCCAATTTTTCTGCTTTTCTCATTTGTTCCCAGTTTTTCTCATTTGTTCGCAGTTTTTCTCATTTTTTCACATTTTTTTTCTCAGTTTTTCTCATTTTTTCTCATTTTTTCTCATTTTTTTCTCCATTTTTCGCAATTTTTCTCTTTTTGTCTTATTTTTGTCATTTTTTTCTCAGTTTCTCACATTTTTCTCAGTTTTTCGCAATTTTTCTCTCTTTGTCTCATTTTTTTCTCATTTTTTCTCATTTACTCTCTGTTTGTCCTATTTTTTCTCTGTTTTTCTCAGTTTTTCTCACTTGTTTTATCCAATTTTTCTGTTTTTCTCATTTGTTCCCAGTTTTTCTCATTTGTTCGCAATTTTTCTCATTTTTTCGCAGTTTTTCTCCTTTTTTCTCATTTTTTTCTCAGTTTTCGCAATTTTTCTCTTTTTGTCTTATTTTTGACATTTTTTCTCAGTTTTTGACATTTTTCTCCGTTTTTCGCAATTTTCTCTATGTGTCTCATTTTTTCTCAGTTTTTCTCATTTACTCTCTGTTTTTCCCATTTTTTCTCTGTTTTTCTCAGTTTTTCTGTTCTTTTCATTTGTTCTGTTTTGCTCATTTGTTTGCAGTTTTTCTCAGATGTTCTCATTTTTCTCAGGTTTTCTCATTTATTCTTATTTTTTCACATTTTTTCTCAGTTCTCAGTTTTTTCACAATTTTTCTCATTTTGTCTCATTTTTCACATTTTTTCTGTTTTTCTCATTTCTCTCATTTTTTTATGTTGTTCTCAGTTTTTCTCATTTTTCCTCATTTTTTCTAATTTTTTCTCAGTTTTTCTCATTTTTTATCAGTTCTCCCTTTTGCTGATTTTTTTCTGTTTTTAGCATTTATTCTCATCTTTTACATTTTTTCTCAGTTTTCTCAGTTTTTCTAATTTTTTTCATTTTTGTTTTCACATTTTTTCTCAGTTTTATCATTTTCTCTCATTTTTATCAGTTTCTCATTTTGTCTCATATTTCATCAGTTTTATCAGTTTTTCTCAGTTTTTCTAATTTTTCCTCATTTTTTCTAATTTTCTCAGTTTTTGTCATTTGTTTTTCTGTTTTTCTCAGTTTTTTCTGTTCTTGTCCTTTGTTCTGTTTTGCTCATTTGTTTGCAGTTTTTCTCAGACTTTCTCATTTTTTTTGTTTTTCTCAATTTTTCTTCACTTTTTCTCAGTTTTTCAGTTTTGCTCATTTTTTCTCATTTTTCATTTTTTCTCAATGCTCAGATTTTCTCGTTTTTCTCATTTTTTCTCATTTTTTCTCATTTATTCACATTTTTGTCAGTTTTTCAGTTTTTCGCAATTTTTCTCAGTTTTTCTTGTTTTTCAATTTTTCTTAGTTGTTTTCGTTGTTTTTCTCAGATTTCTCTGTTTTTCTCAATTTTTCTCAGTTTTGCACATTTGTTTTTCCAATTTTTCTGTTTTTCTCATTTGTTCCCAGTTTTTCTCATTTATTCACAGTTTTTCTCATTTTTTCACATTTTTTCTCAGTTTTTCTCATTTTTCTCATTTTTTTCTCAGTTTTCGCAATTTTTCTCTTTTTGCCTTATTTTTTGTCATTTTTTTCTCAGTTTTTCACATTTTTCTCAGTTTTTCGCAATCTTTCTCTCTGTCTCATTTTTTCTCATTTTTTCTCATTTACTCTCTGTTTTTCCTATTTTTTCTGTTTTTCTCAGTTTTTCTCATTTGTTTTATCCAATTTTTCTGTTTTTCTCATTTGTTCCCAGTTTTTCTCATTTGTTCGCAATTTTTCTCATTTTTTACGCAGTTTTCTCATTTTTCTCATGTTTTCTCAGTTTTTCTCATTTTTCTCATTTTTTCTCATTTTTTTCTCCATTTTTCGCAATTTTTCTTTTTGTCTTATTTTTGTCATTTTTTTCTCAGTTTCTCACATTTTTCTCAGTTTTTCGCAATTTTTCTCTCTTTGTCTCATTTTTTCTCATTTTTTCTCATTTACTCTCTGTTTGTCCTATTTTTTCTCTGTTTTTCTCCAGTTTTTCTCACTTGTTTTATCCAATTTTTCTGTTTTTCTCATTTGTTCCCAGTTTTTCTCATTTGTTCGCAATTTTTCTCATTTTTTCGCAGTTTTTCTCATTTTTTCTCATTTTTTTCTCAGTTTTCGCAATTTTTCTCTTTTTGTCTTATTTCTTTGACATTTTTTCTCAGTTTTTGACATTTTTCTCCGTTTTTTCGCAATTTTTCTCTTTGTGTCTTATTTTTTCTCAGTTTTTTCTCATTTGATTTCTGTTTCAGTTTTTCTGTTCTTTTCATTTGTTCTGTTTGGGTCATTTGTTTGCAGTTTTTCTCAGATGTTCTCATTTTTTCTCAGGTTTTCTCATTTATTCTTATTTTTTCACATTTTTTCTCAGTTCTCAGTTTTTCACAATTTTTCTCATTTTGTCTCATTTTTTCACATTTTTTCTGTTTTTCTCATTTCTCATTTTTTTTATCAGTTTTTCTCAGTTTTTCTCATTTTTCCTCATTTTTTCTAATTTTTTTCTCAGTTTTCTCATTTTTTGTCAGTTTTACTCATTTTTTCTCTTTTTGTCTCATTTTTTCACATTGTTCTCATTTTTTCACATTTATCTCAGTTTTTCTCATTTTTTCTCATTTTTTTCTCCATTTTTCGCAATTTTTCTCTTTTTGTCTTATTTTCTGACATTTTTTCTCAGTTTTTTTACATTTTTCTCAGTTTTTCGCAATTTTTCTCTCTTGTCTCTTTTTTTCTCATTTTTTCTCATTTACTCTGTTTTTCTCATTGTTCTCAATTTTTCTCATTTTTTCCTGTTTTTTCTTGTTTTCATTTTTTCTTAGATTTTTTCGTTCTTTTTATCAGTTTTTCGTTGTTTTTCTCAGATTTTTTCAGTTTTTCTCATTTGTGTGCCTCAGTTTTTATCATTTGTTTTTCTCAGTTTTTCACATTTGTTTTTCTCAGTTTTTCACATTTGTTTTCTGTTTTTCTCAGTTTTTCTCATTTGTTTTATCCAATGTTTCTGTTTTTCTCATTTGTTCCCAGTTTTTCTCATTTGTTCGCATTTTTTTGCAGTTTTTCCGCCTTTTTACTGATATTTTCGCAGTTTTACATTTTTTACATATTTTCTCAGTTTTCCTCAGTTTTTCTCAGTTTTTCTCATTTTTTCTCTTTTTGTCTCATTTTTTCAGATTTTTTTCTCAGTTTTTCACATTTTTTCTCAGTTTATCTCATTTGTTTTATCCAATTTTTCTGTTTTTCTCATTTGTTCCCAGTTTTTCTTCATTTGTTCGCAATTTTTCTCATTTTTTCGCAGTTTTTCTCCTTTTTTCTCATTTTTTCTCAGTTTTCGCAATTTTTCTCTTTTTGTCTTATTTTTTGACATTTTTTTCTCAGTTTTTCACATTTTGCTCAGTTTTTCGCAATTTTTCTCTATGTGTCTCATTTTTTTTCAGTTTTTCTCATTTACTCTTCTGTTTTTCCCCATTTTTTCTCTGTTTTTCTCAGTTTTTCTGTTCTTTTCATTTGTTCTGTTTTGCTCATTTGTTTGCAGTTTTTCTCAGATGTTGTCATTTTTTCTCAGGTTTTCTCATTTATTCTTATTTTTTCACATTTTTTCTCAGTTCTCAGTTTTTCACAATTTTTCTCATTTTGTCTCATTTTTTCACATTTTTTCTGTTTTTCTCATTTCTCTCATTTTTTTATGTTGTTCTCAGTTTTTCTCATTTTTCCTCATTTTTCTAATTTTTTTCTCAGTTTTTCTCATTTTTTATCAGTTCTCCCTTTTGCTGATTTTTTCTGTTTTTAGCATTTATTCTCATCTTTTACATTTTTTCTCAGTTTTTCTCAGTTTTCTAATTTTTTTTCATTTTTGTTTTCACATTTTTTCTCAGTTTTTATCAGTTTCTCTCATTTTTTATCAGTTTCTCATTTTGTCTCATATTTCATCAGTTTTATCAGTTTTTCTCAGTTTTTCTAATTTTTCCTCATTTTTTCTAATTTTTCTCAGTTTTTGTCATTTGTTTTTCTGTTTTTCTCAGTTTTCTGTTCTTGTCCTTTGTTCTGTTTTGCTCATTTGTTTGCAGTTTTTCTCAGACTTTCTCATTTTTTTTTGTTTTTTCTCAATTTTTCTCATTTTGTCTAATTTCTTCACTTTTTTCTCAGTTTTTCAGTTTTGCTCATTTTTTCTCATTTTTTCATTTTTCTCAATGCTCAGATTTTCTCGTTTTTTCTCATTTTTTCTCATTTTTTCTCATTTATTCACATTTTTTGTCAGTTTTTCAGTTTTTTCGCAATTTTTCTCAGTTTTTTCTTGTTTTTCAATTTTTTCTTAGTTGTTTTCGTTGTTTTTCTCAGATTTCTCTGTTTTTCTCAATTTTCTCAGTTTTGCACATTTGTTTTTTCCAATTTTTCTGCTTTTCTCATTTGTTCCCAGTTTTTCTCATTTGTTCGCAGTTTTTCTCATTTTTTCACATTTTTTTCCCGTTTTTCTCATTTTTTCTCATTTTTCTCATTTTTTTCTCCATTTTTCGCAATTTTTCTCTTTTTGTCTTATTTTTTGTCATTTTTTCTCAGTTTTCTCATTTTTTCTCAGTTTTTCGCAATTTTTCTCTCTTTGTCTCATTTTTTCTCATTTTTTCTCATTTACTCTCTGTTTGTCCTATTTTTCTCTGTTTTTCTCAGTTTTTCTCACTTGTTGTTATCCAATTTTTCTGTTTTTCTCATTTGTTCCCAGTTTTTCTCATTTGTTCGCAATTTTCTCATTTTTTCGCAGTTTTTCTCCTTTTTTCTCATTTTTTTCTCAGTTTTCGCAATTTTTCTCTTTTTGTCTTATTTTTTGACATTTTTTCTCAGTTTTTTGACATTTTTCTCGTTTTTCGCAATTTTCTCTATGTGTCTCATTTTTCTCAGTTTTTCTCATTTACTCTCTGTTTTTCCCATTTTTTCTCTGTTTTTCTCAGTTTTTCTGTTCTTTTCATTTGTTCTGTTTTGCTCATTTGTTTGCAGTTTTCTCAGATGTTCTCATTTTTTTCTCAGGTTTTTCTCATTTATTCTTATTTTTTCACATTTTTCTCAGTTCTCAGGTTTTTCACAATTTTTCTCATTTTGTCTCATTTTTCACATTTTTTCTGTTTTCTCATTTCTCTCATTTTTTTATGTTGTTCTCAGTTTTTCTCATTTTTCCTCATTTTTTCTAATTTTTTTCTCAGTTTTTCTCATTTTTTATCAGTTCTCCCTTTTGCTGATTTTTTCTGTTTTTAGCATTTATTCTCATCTTTTACATTTTTTCTCAGTTTTTCTCAGTTTTTCTAATTTTTTCATTTTTGTTTTCACATTTTTTCTCAGTTTTTATCATTTTCTCTCATTTTTTATCAGTTTCTCATTTTGTCTCATATTTCATCAGTTTTATCAGTTTTTCTCAGTTTTTCTAATTTTTCCTCATTTTTTCTAATTTTTCTCAGTTTTTGTCATTTGTTTTTCTGTTTTTCTCAGTTTTTCTGTTCTTGTCCTTTGTTCTGTTTTGCTCATTTGTTTGCAGTTTTTCTCAGACTTTCTCATTTTTTTTTGTTTTCTCATTTTTCTCATTTTGTCTAATTTCTTCACTTTTTTCTCAGTTTTCAGTTTTGCTCATTTTTTCTCATTTTTTCATTTTTTGTCAATGCTCAGATTTTCTCGTTTTTTCTCATTTTTTCTCATTTTTTCTCATTTATTCACATTTTTTGTCAGTTTTTCAGTTTTTCGCAATTTTTCTCAGTTTTTTCTTGTTTTTCAATTTTCTTAGTTGTTTTCGTTGTTTTTCTCAGATTCTCTGTTTTTCTCAATTTTTCTCAGTTTTGCACATTTGTTTTTTCCAATTTTTCTGCTTTTCTCATTTGTTCCCAGTTTTTCTCATTTGTTCGCAGTTTTTCTCATTTTTCACATTTTTTCTCAGTTTTTCTCATTTTTTCTCATTTTTTCTCATTTTTTTCTCCATTTTTCGCAATTTTTCTCTTTTTGTCTTATTTTTTGTCATTTTTTTCTCAGTTTCTCACATTTTTCTCAGTTTTTCGCAATTTTCTCTCTTGTCTCATTTTTTCTCATTTTTTCTCATTTACTCTCTGTTTGTCCTATTTTTTCTCTGTTTTTCTCAGTTTTTCTCACTTGTTTTATCCAATTTTCTGTTTTTCTCATTTGTTCCCAGTTTTTCTCATTTGTTCGCAATTTTTCTCATTTTTTCGCAGTTTTTCTCCTTTTTTCTCATTTTTTCTCAGTTTTCGCAATTTTCTCTTTTTGTCTTATTTTTTGACATTTTTTCTCAGTTTTTGACATTTTTCTCCGTTTTTCGCAATTTTTCTCTATGTGTCTCATTTTTTCTCAGTTTTCTCATTTACTCTCTGTTTTTCCCATTTTTTCTCTGTTTTTCTCAGTTTTTCTGTTCTTTTCCATTTGTTCTGTTTTGCTCATTTGTTTGCAGTTTTTCTCAGATGTTCTCATTTTTTCTCAGGTTTTCTCATTTATTCTTATTTTTTCACATTTTTTCTCAGTTCTCAGTTTTTCACAATTTTTCTCATTTTGTCTCATTTTTTCACATTTTTTCTGTTTTTCTCATTTCTCTCATTTTTTTATGTTGTTCTCAGTTTTTCTCATTTTTCCTCATTTTTTCTAATTTTTTTCTCAGTTTTTCTCATTTTTTATCAGTTCTCCCTTTTGCTGATTTTTTCTGTTTTTAGCATTTATTCTCATCTTTTACATTTTTTCTCAGTTTTTCTCAGTTTTTCTAATTTTTTTCATTTTTGTTTTCACATTTTTTCTCAGTTTTTATCATTTTCTCTCATTTTTATCAGTTTCTCATTTTGTCTCATATTTCATCAGTTTTATCAGTTTTTCTCAGTTTTTCTAATTTTTCCTCATTTTTTCTAATTTTTCTCAGTTTTTGTCATTTGTTTTTCTGTTTTTCTCAGTTTTTCTGTTCTTGTCCTTTGTTCTGTTTTGCTCATTTGTTTGCAGTTTTTCTCAGACTTTCTCATTTTTTTTTGTTTTTCTCAATTTTTCTCATTTTGTCTAATTTCTTCACTTTTTTCTCAGTTTTTCAGTTTTGCTCATTTTTTCTCATTTTTTCATTTTTTCTCAATGCTCAGATTTTCTCGTTTTTTCTCATTTTTTCTCATTTTTTCTCATTTATTCACATTTGTCAGTTTTTCAGTTTTTCGCATTTTTCTCAGTTTTTTCTTGTTTTTCAATTTTTCTTAGTTGTTTTCGTTGTTTTTCTCAGATTTCTCTGTTTTTCTCAATTTTTCTCAGTTTTGCACATTTGTTTTTTCCAATTTTTCTGTTTTTCTCATTTGTTCCCAGTTTTTCTCATTTATTCACAGTTTTTCTCATTTTTTCACATTTTTTTCTCAGTTTTTCTCATTTTTTCTCATTTTTTTCTCAGTTTTCGCAATTTTTCTCTTTTTGCCCTTATTTTTTGTCATTTTTTTCTCAGTTTTTCACATTTTTCTCATGTTTTTCGCAATCTTTCTCTCTGTCTCATTTTTTCTCATTTTTTCTCATTTACTCTCTGTTTTTCCTATTTTTTCTGTTTTCTCAGTTTTTCTCATTTGTTTTATCCAATTTTTCTGTTTTTCTCATTTGTTCCCAGTTTTTCTCATTTGTTCGCAATTTTTCTCATTTTTACGCAGTTTTTCTCATTTTGTCTCATTTTTTTCTCAGTTTTTCTCATTTTTTCTCATTTTTTTCTCATTTCTTTCTCCATTTTTCGCAATTTTTCACTTTTTGTCTTATTTTTTGTCATTTTTTTCTCAGTTTCTCACATTTTTCTCAGTTTTTCGCAATTTTTCTCTCTTTGTCTCATTTTTTCTCATTTTTTCTCATTTACTCTCTGTTTGTCCTATTTTTTCTCTGTTTTTCTCAGTTTTTCTCACTTGTTTTATCCAATTTTTCTGTTTTTCTCATTTGTTCCCAGTTTTTCTCATTTGTTCGCAATTTTTCTCATTTTTTCGCAGTTTTTCTCATTTTTTCTCATTTTTTTCTCAGTTTTCGCAATTTTTCTCTTTTGTCTTATTTTTTTGACATTTTTTCTCAGTTTTGACATTTTTCTCCGTTTTTCGCAATTTTTCTCTTTGTGTCTTATTTTTTCTCAGATGTTCTCATTTTTTCTCAGGTTTCTCATTTATTCTTATTTTTTCACATTTTTTCTAATTTTTTTCTCAGTTTTTCTCATTTTTTGTCAGTTTTACTCATTTTTTCGCTTTTTGTCTCATTTTTTCACATTTGTTTCTCATTTTTTCACATTTTTCTCAGTTTTTCTCATTTTGTCTAATTTCTTCACTTTTTTCTCAGTGTTTCAGATTTTCTCATTTTTTCTCATTTTTTAATTTTTTCTCAATGCTCAGATTTTCTCGTTTTTTCTCATTTTTTCACATTTTTTCTCATTTCACATTTTTTTCTTGTTTTTCAATTTTTCTTAGTTGTTTTCGTTGTTTTTCTCAGATTTCTCAGTTTTTCTCAATTTTTCTCAATTTTGCACATTTGTTTTTTCCAATTTTTCTGTTTGTCTCATTTGTTCCCAGTTTTTTCATTTTTTCACATTTTTTCCTCAGTTTTTCTCATTTTTCTCAGTTTTTCTCATTTTTTCTCATTTTTTCTCATTTTTTTCTCCATTTTTCACAATTTTTCTCTTTCTGTCTTAATTTTTGTCATTTTTTTCTCAGTTTTTCACGTTTTTCTCAGTTTTTCGCAATTTTTCTCTCTTTGTCTCATTTTTTCTCATTTTTTTTCATTTACTCTCTGTTTTTCCTATTTTTTCTGTTTTTCTCAGTTTTTCTCATTTGTTTTATCCAATTTTTCTGTTTTTCTCATTTGTTCCCAGTTTTTCTCATTTGTTCGCAATTTTTCTCATTTTTTCGCAGTTTTTCTCATTTTTTTCTCAGTTTTCGTAATTTTTCTCTTTTTGTCTTATTTTTTGACATTTTTTCTCAGTTTTTGACATTTTTCTCCGTTTTGCGCAATTTTTCTCTATGTGTCTTATTTTTCTCAGTTTTTCTCATTTACTCTCTGTTTTTCCCATTTTTTCTCTGTTTTTCTCAGTTTTTCTCATTTGATTTTCTGTTTCTCTCAGTTTTTCTGTTCTTTTCATTTGTTCTGTTTTGTTCATTTGTTTGCAGTTTTTCTCAGATGTTCTCATTTTTTCTCAGGTTTTCTCATTTATTCTTATTTTGTCACATTTTTTCTCAGTTCTCAGTTTTTCACAATTTTTCTCATTTTGTCTCATTTTTTCACATTTTTTCTGTTTTTCTCATTTCTCTCCTTTTTTATCAGTTTTTCTCAGTTTTTCTCATTTTTCCTCATTTTTTCTAATTTTTTTCTCAGTTTTTCTCATTTTTTGTCAGTTTTACTCATTTTTTCTCTTTTTGTCTTATTTTTTCACATTTGTTTCTCATTTTTTCACATTTTTCTCAGTTTTTCTCATTTTTTCTCATTTTTTCTCATTTTTTTCTCCATTTTTCGCAATTTTTCTCTTTTTGTCTTATTTTTTTGACATTTTTTCTCAGTTTTTTACATTTTTCTCAGTTTTTCGCAATTTTTCTCTCTTTGTCTCATTTTTTCTCATTTTTGCTCATTTACTCTCTGTTTTTCTCATTGTTTCTCAATTTTTCTCATTTTTTCCTTGTTTTTGCTTGTTTTTCATTTTTTCTTAGATTGTTTCATTCTTTTTATCAGTTTTTCGTTGTTTGTCTCAGATTTTTTCAGTTTTTCTCATTTCTGTTCCTCAGTTTTTCTCATTTGTTTTGCTCAGTTTTTCACATTTGTTTTTCTCAGTTTTTCACATTTGTTTTTCTCTATTTTTCTCAGTTTTTCTCATTTGTTTTATCCAATTTTTCTGTTTTTCTCATTTGTTCCCAGTTTTTCTCATTTGTTCGCAATTTTTCTCATTTTTTCGCAGTTTTTCTCCTTTTTTCTCCTTTTTTTCTCAGTTTTCGCAATTTTTCTCTTTTTGTCTTATTTTTTGACATTTTTTCTCAGTTTTTCACATTTTTCTCAGTTTTTCGCAATTTTTCTCTATGTGTCTCATTTTTTCTCAGTTTTTCTCATTTACTCTCTGTTTTTCCCATTTTTTCTCTGTTTTTCTCAGTTTTTCTCATTTGATTTTCTGTTTCTCAGTTTTTCTGTTCTTTTCATTTGTTCTGTTTCGCTCATTTGTTTGCAGTTTTTCTCAGATGTTCTCATTTTTTCTCAGGTTTTCTCATTTATTTTTATTTTTTCACATTTTTTCTCAGTTCTCAGTTTTTCACAATTTTTCTCATTTTGTCTCATTTTTTCACATTTTTTCTGTTTTTCTCATTTCTCTCATTTTTTTATCAGTTGTTCTCAGTTTTTCTCATTTTTCCTCATTTTTTCGAATTTTTTCCTCAGTTTTTCTCATTTTTTATCAGTTCTCCCTTTTGCTGATTTTTTCTCTGTTTTTAGCATTTATTCTCATCTTTTACATCTTTTCTCAGTTTTTCTCAGTTTTTCTAAATTTTTTCATTTTTGTTTTCGGATTTTTTCTCAGTTTTTATCATTTTCTCTCATTTTTTATCATTCTCATTGTCTAATATTTCATCAGTTTTTCAGTTTTTCTCAGTTTTTCTAATTTTTGCTCATTTTTTCTAATTTTTCTCAGTTTTTGTCATTTGTTTTTCTGTTTTTCTCAGTTTTTCTGTTCTTGTCCTTTGTTCTGTTTTGCTCATTTGTTTGCAGTTTTTCTCAGATGTTCTCATTTTTTTTTGTTTTTCTCAATTTTTCTCATTTTGTCTAATTTCTTCACTTTTTTCTCAGTTTTTCAGTTTTTCTAATTTTTTCTCATTTTTTCTCATTTCTTCACATTTTTTGTCAGTTTTTCAGTTTTTCGCAATTTTTCTCAGTTTTTTTCTTGTTTTTCAATTTTTCTTAGTTGTTTTCGTTGTTTTTCTCAGATTTCTCTGTTTTTCTCAATTTTTCTCAGTTTTGCACATTTGTTTTTTCCAATTTTTCTGTTTGTCTCATTTGTTCCCAGTTTTTCTCATTTGTTCGCAATTTTTCTCATTTTTTCGCAGTTTTTCTCCTTTTTTCTCATTTTTTTCTCAGTTTTCGCAATTTTTCTCTTTTTGTCTTATTTTTTGACATTTTTTCTCAGTTTTTGACATTTTTCTCCGTTTTTCGCAATTTTTCTCTATGTGTCTCATTTTTTCTCAGTTTTTGTCATTTACTCTCTGTTTTTCCCATCTTTTCTCTGTTTTTCTCAGTTTTTCTGTTCTTTTCATTTGTTCTGTTTTGCTCATTTGTTTGCAGTTTTTCTCAGATGTTCTCATTTTTTCTCAGGTTTTCTCATTTATTCTTATTTTTTCACATTTTTTCTCAGTTCTCAGTTTTTCACAATTTTTCTCATTTTGTCTCATTTTTTCACATTTTTTCTGTTTTTCTCATTTCTCTCATTTTTTTATGTTGTTCTCAGTTTTTCTCATTTTTCCTCATTTTTTCTAATTTTTTTCTCAGTTTTTCTCATTTTTTATCAGTTCTCCCTTTTGCTGATTTTTTCTGTTTTTAGCATTTATTCTCATCTTTTACATTTTTTCTCAGTTTTTCTCAGTTTTTCTAATTTTTTTCATTTTTGTTTTCACATTTTTTCTCAGTTTTTATCATTTTCTCTCATTTTTTATCAGTTTCTCATTTTGTCTCATTTTTCATCAGTTTTATCAGTTTTTCTCAGTTTTTCTAATTTTTCCTCATTTTTTCTAATTTTTCTCAGTTTTTGTCATTTGTTTTTCTGTTTTTCTCAGTTTTTCTGTTCTTGTCCTTTGTTCTGTTTTGCTCATTTGTTTGCAGTTTTTCTCAGACTTTCTCATTTTTTTTTGTTTTTCTCAATTTTTCTCATTTTGTCTAATTTCTTCACTTTTTTCTCAGTTTTTCAGTTTTGCTCATTTTTTCTCATTTTTTCATTTTTTCTCAATGCTCAGATTTTCTCGTTTTTTCTCATTTTTTCTCATTTTTTCTCATTTATTCACATTTTTTGTCAGTTTTTCAGTTTTTCGCAATTTTTCTCAGTTTTTTCTTGTTTTTCAATTTTTCTTAGTTGTTTTCGTTGTTTTTCTCAGATTTCTCTGTTTTTCTCAATTTTTCTCAGTTTTGCACATTTGTTTTTTCCAATTTTTCTGCTTTTCTCATTTGTTCCCAGTTTTTCTCATTTGTTCGCAGTTTTTCTCATTTTTTCACATTTTTTTCTCAGTTTTTCTCATTTTTTCTCATTTTTTCTCATTTTTTTCTCCATTTTTCGCAATTTTTCTCTTTTTGTCTTATTTTTTGTCATTTTTTTCTCAGTTTCTCACATTTTTCTCAGTTTTTCGCAATTTTTCTCTCTTTGTCTCATTTTTTCTCATTTTTTCTCATTTACTCTCTGTTTGTCCTATTTTTTCTCTGTTTTTCTCAGTTTTTCTCACTTGTTTTATCCAATTTTTCTGTTTTTCTCATTTGTTCCCAGTTTTTCTCATTTTTTCGCAATTTTTCTCATTTTTTCGCAGTTTTTCTCCTTTTTTCTCATTTTTTTCTCAGTTTTCGCAATTTTTCTCTTTTTGTCTTATTTTTTGACATTTTTTCTCAGTTTTTGACATTTTTCTCCGTTTTTCGCAATTTTTCTCTATGTGTCTCATTTTTTCTCAGTTTTTCTCATTTACTCTCTGTTTTTCCCATTTTTTCTCTGTTTTTCTCAGTTTTTCTGTTCTTTTCATTTGTTCTGTTTTGCTCATTTGTTTGCAGTTTTTCTCAGATGTTCTCATTTTTTCTCAGGTTTTCTCATTTATTCTTATTTTTTCACATTTTTTCTCAGTTCTCAGTTTTTCACAATTTTTCTCATTTTGTCTCATTTTTTCACATTTTTTCTGTTTTTCTCATTTCTCTCATTTTTTTATGTTGTTCTCAGTTTTTCTCATTTTTCCTCATTTTTTCTAATTTTTTTCTCAGTTTTTCTCATTTTTTATCAGTTCTCCCTTTTGCTGATTTTTTCTGTTTTTAGCATTTATTCTCATCTTTTACATTTTTTCTCAGTTTTTCTCAGTTTTTCTAATTTTTTTCATTTTTGTTTTCACATTTTTTCTCAGTTTTTATCATTTTCTCTCATTTTTTATCAGTTTCTCATTTTGTCTCATATTTCATCAGTTTTATCAGTTTTTCTCAGTTTTTCTAATTTTTCCTCATTTTTTCTAATTTTTCTCAGTTTTTGTCATTTGTTTTTCTGTTTTTCTCAGTTTTTCTGTTCTTGTCCTTTGTTCTGTTTTGCTCATTTGTTTGCAGTTTTTCTCAGACTTTCTCATTTTTTTTTGTTTTTCTCAATTTTTCTCATTTTGTCTAATTTCTTCACTTTTTTCTCAGTTTTTCAGTTTTGCTCATTTTTTCTCATTTTTTCATTTTTTCTCAATGCTCAGATTTTCTCGTTTTTTCTCATTTTTTCTCATTTTTTCTCATTTATTCACATTTTTTGTCAGTTTTTCAGTTTTTCGCAATTTTTCTCAGTTTTTTCTTGTTTTTCAATTTTTCTTAGTTGTTTTCGTTGTTTTTCTCAGATTTCTCTGTTTTTCTCAATTTTTCTCAGTTTTGCACATTTGTTTTTTCCAATTTTTCTGTTTTTCTCATTTGTTCCCAGTTTTTCTCATTTATTCACAGTTTTTCTCATTTTTTCACATTTTTTTCTCAGTTTTTCTCATTTTTTCTCATTTTTTTCTCAGTTTTCGCAATTTTTCTCTTTTTGCCTTATTTTTTGTCATTTTTTTCTCAGTTTTTCACATTTTTCTCAGTTTTTCGCAATCTTTCTCTCTGTCTCATTTTTTCTCATTTTTTCTCATTTACTCTCTGTTTTTCCTATTTTTTCTGTTTTTCTCAGTTTTTCTCATTTGTTTTATCCAATTTTTCTGTTTTTCTCATTTGTTCCCAGTTTTTCTCATTTGTTCGCAATTTTTCTCATTTTTACGCAGTTTTTCTCATTTTTTCTCATTTTTTTCTCAGTTTTTCTCATTTTTTCTCATTTTTTCTCATTTCTTTCTCCATTTTTCGCAATTTTTCTCTTTTTGTCTTATTTTTTGTCATTTTTTTCTCAGTTTCTCACATTTTTCTCAGTTTTTCGCAATTTTTCTCTCTTTGTCTCATTTTTTCTCATTTTTTCTCATTTACTCTCTGTTTGTCCTATTTTTTCTCTGTTTTTCTCAGTTTTTCTCACTTGTTTTATCCAATTTTTCTGTTTTTCTCATTTGTTCCCAGTTTTTCTCATTTGTTCGCAATTTTTCTCATTTTTTCGCAGTTTTTCTCATTTTTTCTCATTTTTTTCTCAGTTTTCGCAATTTTTCTCTTTTTGTCTTATTTTTTTGACATTTTTTCTCAGTTTTTGACATTTTTCTCCGTTTTTCGCAATTTTTCTCTTTGTGTCTTATTTTTTCTCAGTTTTTCTCATTTGATTTTCTGTTTCTCTCAGTTTTTCTGTTCTTTTCATTTGTTCTGTTTGGGTCATTTGTTTGCAGTTTTTCTCAGATGTTCTCATTTTTTCTCAGGTTTTCTCATTTATTCTTATTTTTTCACATTTTTTCTCAGTTCTCAGTTTTTCACAATTTTTCTCATTTTGTCTCATTTTTTCACATTTTTTCTGTTTTTCTCATTTCTCATTTTTTTTATCAGTTTTTCTCAGTTTTTCTCATTTTTCCTCATTTTTTCTAATTTTTTTCTCAGTTTTTCTCAGTTTTTGTCAGTTTTACTCATTTTTTCTCTTTTTGTCTCATTTTTTCACATTTGTTTCTCATTTTTTCACATTTATCTCAGTTTTTCTCATTTTTTCTCATTTTTTTCTCCATTTTTCGCAATTTTTCTCTTTTTGTCTTATTTTCTGACATTTTTTCTCAGTTTTTTTACATTTTTCTCAGTTTTTCGCAATTTTTCTCTCTTTGTCTCATTTTTTCTCATTTTTTCTCATTTACTCTGTTTTTCTCATTGTTTCTCAATTTTTCTCATTTTTTCCCTGTTTTTTCTTGTTTTTCATTTTTTCTTAGATTTTTTCGTTCTTTTTATCAGTTTTTCGTTGTTTTTCTCAGATTTTTTCAGTTTTTCTCATTTGTGTGCCTCAGTTTTTCTCATTTGTTTTGCTCAGTTTTTCACATTTGTTTTTCTCAGTTTTTCACATTTGTTTTTCTGTTTTTCTCAGTTTTTCTCATTTGTTTTATCCAATGTTTCTGTTTTTCTCATTTGTTCCCAGTTTTTCTCATTTGTTCGCATTTTTTTGCAGTTTTTCCGCCTTTTTACTGATATTTTCGCAGTTTTACATTTTTTACATATTTTCTCAGTTTTTCTCAGTTTTTCTCAGTTTTTCTCATTTTTTCTCTTTTTGTCTCATTTTTTCAGATTTTTTTCTCAGTTTTTCACATTTTTCTCAGTTTTTCTCACTTGTTTTATCCAATTTTTCTGTTTTTCTCATTTGTTCCCAGTTTTTCTCATTTGTTCGCAATTTTTCTCATTTTTTCGCAGTTTTTCTCCTTTTTTCTCATTTTTTTCTCAGTTTTCGCAATTTTTCTCTTTTTGTCTTATTTTTTGACATTTTTTCTCAGTTTTTGACATTTTTCTCCGTTTTTCGCAATTTTTCTCTATGTGTCTCATTTTTTCTCAGTTTTTGTCATTTACTCTCTGTTTTTCCCATTTTTTCTCTGTTTTTCTCAGTTTTTCTGTTCTTTTCATTTGTTCTGTTTTGCTCATTTGTTTGCAGTTTTTCTCAGATGTTGTCATTTTTTCTCAGGTTTTCTCATTTATTCTTATTTTTTCACATTTTTTCTCAGTTCTCAGTTTTTCACAATTTTTCTCATTTTGTCTCATTTTTTCACATTTTTTCTGTTTTTCTCATTTCTCTCATTTTTTTATGTTGTTCTCAGTTTTTCTCATTTTTCCTCATTTTTTCTAATTTTTTTCTCAGTTTTTCTCATTTTTTATCAGTTCTCCCTTTTGCTGATTTTTTCTGTTTTTAGCATTTATTCTCATCTTTTACATTTTTTCTCAGTTTTTCTCAGTTTTTCTAATTTTTTTCATTTTTGTTTTCACATTTTTTCTCAGTTTTTATCATTTTCTCTCATTTTTTATCAGTTTCTCATTTTGTCTCATATTTCATCAGTTTTATCAGTTTTTCTCAGTTTTTCTAATTTTTCCTCATTTTTTCTAATTTTTCTCAGTTTTTGTCATTTGTTTTTCTGTTTTTCTCAGTTTTTCTGTTCTTGTCCTTTGTTCTGTTTTGCTCATTTGTTTGCAGTTTTTCTCAGACTTTCTCATTTTTTTTTGTTTTTCTCAATTTTTCTCATTTTGTCTAATTTCTTCACTTTTTTCTCAGTTTTTCAGTTTTGCTCATTTTTTCTCATTTTTTCATTTTTCTCAATGCTCAGATTTTCTCGTTTTTTCTCATTTTTTCTCATTTTTTCTCATTTATTCACATTTTTTGTCAGTTTTTCAGTTTTTCGCAATTTTTCTCAGTTTTTTCTTGTTTTTCAATTTTTCTTAGTTGTTTTCGTTGTTTTTCTCAGATTTCTCTGTTTTTCTCAATTTTTCTCAGTTTTGCACATTTGTTTTTTCCAATTTTTCTGCTTTTCTCATTTGTTCCCAGTTTTTCTCATTTGTTCGCAGTTTTTCTCATTTTTTCACATTTTTTTCTCAGTTTTTCTCATTTTTTCTCATTTTTTCTCATTTTTTTCTCCATTTTTCGCAATTTTTCTCTTTTTGTCTTATTTTTTGTCATTTTTTCTCAGTTTCTCACATTTTTCTCAGTTTTTCGCAATTTTTCTCTCTTTGTCTCATTTTTTCTCATTTTTTCTCATTTACTCTCTGTTTGTCCTATTTTTTCTCTGTTTTTCTCAGTTTTTCTCACTTGTTTTATCCAATTTTTCTGTTTTTCTCATTTGTTCCCAGTTTTTCTCATTTGTTCGCAATTTTTCTCATTTTTTCGCAGTTTTTCTCATTTTTTCTCATTTTCTTCTCAGTTTTCGCAATTTTTCTCTTTTTGTCTTATTTTTTTGACATTTTTTCTCAGTTTTTGACATTTTTCTCCGTTTTTCGCAATTTTTCTCTTTGTGTCTTATTTTTTCTCAGTTTTTCTCATTTGATTTTCTGTTTCTCTCAGTTTTTTGTTCTTTTCATTTGTTCTGTTTGGGTCATTTGTTTGCAGTTTTTCTCAGATGTTCTCATTTTTTCTCAGGTTTTCTCATTTATTCTTATTTTTTCACATTTTTTCTCAGTTCTCAGTTTTTCACAATTTTTCTCATTTTGTCTCATTTTTTCACATTTTTTCTGTTTTTCTCATTTCTCATTTTTTTTATCAGTTTTTCTCAGTTTTTCTCATTTTTCCTCATTTTTTCTAATTTTTTTCTCAGTTTTTCTCATTTTTTGTCAGTTTTACTCATTTTTTCTCTTTTTGTCTCATTTTTTCACATTTGTTTCTCATTTTTTCACATTTATCTCAGTTTTTCTCATTTTTTCTCATTTTTTTCTCCATTTTTCGCAATTTTTCTCTTTTTGTCTTATTTTCTGACATTTTTTCTCAGTTTTTTTACATTTTTCTCAGTTTTTCGCAATTTTTCTCTCTTTGTCTCATTTTTTCTCATTTTATCTCATTTACTCTGTTTTTCTCATTGTTTCTCAATTTTTCTCATTTTTTCCCTGTTTTTTCTTGTTTTTCATTTTTTCTTAGATTTTTTCGTTCTTTTTATCAGTTTTTCGTTGTTTTTCTCAGATTTTTTCAGTTTTTCTCATTTGTGTGCCTCAGTTTTTCTCATTTGTTTTGCTCAGTTTTTCACATTTGTTTTTCTCAGTTTTTCACATTTGTTTTTCTGTTTTTCTCAGCTTTTCTCATTTGTTTTATCCAATGTTTCTGTTTTTCTCATTTGTTCCCAGTTTTTCTCATTTGTTCGCATTTTTTTGCAGTTTTTCCGCCTTTTTACTGATATTTTCGCAGTTTTACATTTTTTACATATTTTCTCAGTTTTTCTCAGTTTTTCTCAGTTTTTCTCATTTTTTCTCTTTTTGTCTCATTTTTTCAGATTTTTTTCTCAGTTTTTCACATTTTTCTCAGTTTATCTCATTTGTTTTATCCAATTTTTCTGTTTTTCTCATTTGTTCCCAGTTTTTCTCATTTGTTCGCAATTTTTCTCATTTTTTCGCAGTTTTTCTCCTTTTTTCTCATTTTTTTCTCAGTTTTCGCAATTTTTCTCTTTTTGTCTTATTTTTTGACATTTTTTTCTCAGTTTTTCACATTTTGCTCAGTTTTTCGCAATTTTTCTCTATGTGTCTCATTTTTTTCAGTTTTTCTCATTTACTCTCTGTTTTTCCCATTTTTTCTCTGTTTTTCTCAGTTTTTCTGTTCTTTTCATCTGTTTTGCTCATTTGTTTGCAGTTTTTCTCAGATGTTGTCATTTTTTCTCAGGTTTTCTCATTTATTCTTATTTTTTCACATTTTTTCTCAGTTCTCAGTTTTTCACAATTTTTCTAATTTTGTCTCATTTTTTCACATTTTTTCTGTTTTTCTCATTTCTCTCATTTTTTTATCAGTCGTTCTCAGTTTTTCTCATTTTTCCTCATTTTTTCTAATTTTTTTCTCAGTTTTTCTCATTTTTTATCATTTTCTCTCATTTTTTATCAGTTTCTCATTTTGTCTCATATTTCATCAGTTTTTATCAGTTTTTCTCAGTTTTTCTAATTTTTCCTCATTTTTTCTAATTTTTCTCAGTTTTTGTCATTTGTTTTTCTGTTTTTCTCAGTTTTTCTGTTCTTGTCCTTTGTTCTGTTTTGCTCATTTGTTTGCAGTTTTTCTCAGATGTTCTCATTTTTTTTTGTTTTTCTCAATTTTTCTCATTTTGTCTAATTTCTTCACTTTTTTCTCAGTGTTTCAGTTTTTCTCTTTTTTTCTCATTTTTTAATTTTTTCTCAATGCTCAGATTTTCTCGTTTTATCTCATTTTTTCTCATTTTTTCTGATTTCACATTTTTTGTCAGTTTTTCAGTTTTTCGCAATTTTTCTCAGTTTCTTCTTGTTTTTCAATTTTTCTTAGTTGTTTTCGTTGTTTTTCTCAGATTTCTCTATTTTTCTCAATTTTTCTCAGTTTTGCACATTTGTTTTTTCCAATTTTTCTGTTTGTCTCATTTGTTCCCAGTTTTTCTCATTTTTTCACATTTTTTTCTCAGTTTTTCTCATTTTTCTCAGTTTTTCTCTTTTTGTCTCATTTTTTGTCATTTTTTTCTCAGTTTTTCACATTTTTCTCAGTTTTTCGCAATTTTTTTCTCTTTGTCTCATTTTTTCTCATTTTTTTTCATTTACTCTCTGTTTTTCGTATTTTTTCTGTTTTTCTCAGTTTTTCTCATTTGTTTTATCCAATTTTTCTGTTTTTCTCATTTGTTCCCAGTTTTTCTCATTTGTTCGCAATTTTTCTCATTTTTTCGCAGTTTTTCTCATTTTTTCTCATTTCTTTCTCAGTTTTCGTAATTTTTCTCTTTTTGTCTTATTTTTTCTCATTTTTTTTCATTTACTCTGTTTTTCCTATTTTTTCTGTTTTTCTCAGTTTTTCTCATTTGTTTTATCCAATTTTTCTGTTTTTCTCATTTGTTCCCAGTTTTTCTCATTTGTTCGCAATTTTTCTCATTTTTTCGCAGTTTTTCTCAATTTTTCACATTTTTTCTGTTTTTCTCATTTCTCTCATTTTTTTAATCAGCTTTTCTCAGTTTTTCTCATTTTTCCTCAATTTTTCTAATTTTTTTCTCAGTTTTTCTTATTTTTTATCAGTTCTCCCTTTTGCTGAGTTTTTCTCAGTTTTTCTCATTTATTCTCATCTTTTACATTTTTTCTCAGTTTTTCTCAGTTTTTCAAATCTTTTTTTCACATTTTTTCTCAGTTTTTATCATTTTCTCTCATTTTTTATCATTGTCTCATTTTCTCTCGTTTTTCATCAGTTCTTGTCAGTTTTAGTCAGTTTTTAACAGCTTTTCAAAGTTTTCCTCATTTTTCCTAATTTTTCTCAGTTTTTGTCATTTGTTTTTCTGTTTTTCTCAGTTTTTCTGTTCTTGTCCTTTGTTCTGTTTTGCTCATTTGTTTGCAGTTTTTCTCAGATGTTCTCATTTTTTCTGTTTTTCTCAATTTTTCTAATTTTGTCTCATTTCTTCACATTTTTTCTCAGTTTTTCAGTTTTTCGTAATTTTTCTCAGTTTTTTCTTGCTTTCAATTTTTCTTAGTTGTTTTCGTTGTTTTTCCTCAGATTTCTCTGTTTTTCTCAGTTTTTTTCAGTTTTGCACAATTGTTTTTTCCAATTTTTCTGTTTTTCTCATTTGTTCCCAGTTTTTCTCATTTGTTCACAGTTTTTCTCATTTTTTCGCAGTTTTTCTCTTTTTTTCTGATATTTTCACAGTTTTTCTTTCTTTTTCTTTGTTTTCCTCATTGTTTCTCCTTTTGCTCAGTCTTTCTCATTTTCTCTCAATTTTTCTCATTTATTGCCAGTTTTTTCTTGTTTTCAGTTTTTCTTAGATTCTTTCATTCTTTTTCTCAGTTTGTCGTTGTTTTTCTCTGATTTTTTCAGTTTTTCTCATTTGTATTCCTCAGTTTTTCTCATTTGTTTTTCTCAGATTTTCACATTTGTTTTTCTCTGTTTTTCTGTTTTTCTCATTTGTTTTATCCAATTTTTCAGTTTTTCTCGTTCCCAGTTTTTCTCATTTGTTCGCAATTTTTCTGATATTTTCGCAGTTTTACATTTTTTACATTTTTCCTCAGTTTTTCTCAGTTTTTGTCAGTTTTTCTCATTTTTTCTCTTTTTGTCTCATTTTTTCACATTTTTTTCTCAGTTTTTCACATTTTTCTCAGTTTTTCGCAATTTTTCTATTTTTGTCTCATTTTTTGACATTGTTTTCTCAGTTTTTTACATTTTTCTCCGTTTTTCGCAATTTTTCTCTCTTTGTCTCATTATTTCTCATTTTTTCTCATTTACTCTCTGTTTTTCCCATTTTTTCTGTGTTTTTCTCAGTTTTTTTCATTTGTTTTTCTGTTTCTCTCAGTTTTTCTGTTCTTTTCATTTGTTCTGTTTTGCTCATTTGTTTGCAGTTTTTCTCAAATGTTCTCATTTTTCTCAGTTTTTCTCATTTTTTCCTCATTTATTCTTATTTGTTCACATTTTTTCTCAGTTCTCTGTTTTTCACAATTTTTCTCAATTTGTCTCATTTTTTCACATTTTTTTCTCAGTTTTTCTCATTTCTCATTTTTTTTATCAGTTTCCTCACTTTTTCTCATTTTTCCTCCTTTTTTCTAATTTTTTTCTCATTTTTTCTCATTTTTTATCAGTTCTCACTTTTGCTGAGTTTTTCTCAATTTTTCTTATTTTTTTAATTTTTTTCCACATTTTTTCTCAGTTTTTATCATTTTCTCTCATTTTTTATCAGCGTTTCTCTTTTTGTCTCATTTTTCATCAGTTGTTATCAGTTTTTCTCAGTTTTTCTAATTTTTCCTCATTTTTTCTAATTTTTCTCAGTTTTTGTCATTTGTTTTTCTGTTTTTCTCAGTTTTTCTGTTCTTGTCCTTTGTTCTGTTTTGCTCATTTGTTTGCAGTTTTTCTCAGATGTTCTCATTTTTTCTGTTTTTCTCAATTTTTCTCATTTTGTCTCATTTCTTCACATTTTTTCTCAGTTTTTCAGTTTTTCGTAATTTTTCTCAGTTTTTTCTTGCTTTCAATTTTTCTTAGTTGTTTTCGTTGTTTTTCTCAGATTTCTCTGTTTTTCTCAGTTTTTTTCAGTTTTGCACAATTGTTTTTTCCAATTTTTCTGTTTTTCTCATTTGTTCCCAGTTTTTCTCATTTGTTCACAGTTTTTCACATTTTTTCGCAGTTTTTCTCATTTTTTCTGATATTTTCACAGTTTTTCTTTCTTTTTCTTTGTTTTCCTCATTGTTTCTCCTTTTGCTCAGTCTTTCTCATTTTCTCTCAATTTTTCTCATTTATTCCCAGTTTTTTCTTGTTTTCAGTTTTTCTTAGATTCTTTCGTTCTTTTTCTCAGTTTGTCGTTGTTTTTCTCAGATTTTTTCAGTTTTTCTCATTTGTATTCCTCAGTTTTTCTCATTTGTTTTGCTCAGTTTTTCACATTTGTTTTTCTCAGATTTTCACATTTGTTTTTCTCTGTTTTTCTGTTTTTCTCATTTGTTTTATCCAATTTTTCAGTTTTTCTCACTTGTTACCAGTTTTTCTCATTTTTCCTCATTTTTTCTAATTATTTTCTCAGTTTTTCTCATTTTTTATCAGTTCTCCCTTTTGCTGAGTTTTTCTCAGTTTTTCTCATTTATTCTCATCTTGTACATTTTTTCTCAGTTTTTCTCAGTTTTTCAAATTTTTTTCTTTTTTTCACATTTTTTCTCAGTTTTTATCATTTTCTCTCATTTTTTTATCAGTTTGTCTCATTTTCTCTCATTTTTCATCAGTTGTTGTCAGTTTTTGTCAGTTTTTAGTAGCTTTTCAAAGTTTTCCTCATTTTTCCTAATTTTTCTCAGTTTTTGTCATTTGTTTTTCTGTTTTTCTCAGTTTTTCTGTTCTTGTCCCTTGTTCTGTTTTGCTCATTTGTTTGCAGTTTTTCTCAGATGTTCTCATTTTTTCTGTTTTTCTCAATTTTTCTAATTTTGTCTCATTTCTTCACATTTTTTCTCAGTTTTTCAGTTTTTCGTAATTTTTCTCAGTTTTTTCTTGCTTTCAATTTTTCTTAGTTGTTTTCGTTGTTTTTCTCAGATTTCTCTGTTTTTCTCAGTTTTTTTCAGTTTTGCACAATTGTTTTTTTCCAATTTTTCTGTTTTTCTCATTTGTTCCCAGTTTTTCTCATTTGTTCGCAGTTTTTCTCATTTTTTCGCAGTTTTTCTCATTTTTTCTGATATTTTCACATTTTTTCTTTCTTTTTCTTTGTTTTCCTCATTTTTTCTCCTTTTGCTCAGTTTTTCTCATTTTCTCTCAATTGTTCTCATTTATTCCCAGTTTTCTCTTGTTTTTCAGTTTTTCTTAGATTCTTTCATTCTTTTTCTCAGTTTGTCGTTGTTTTTCTCAGATTTTTTCAGTTTTTCTCATTTGTATTCCTCAGTTTTTCTCATTTGTTTTGCTCAGTTTTTCACATTTGTTTTTCTCAGTTTTTCACATTTGTTTTTCTCTGTTTTTCTCAGTTTTTCTCATTTGTTTTATCCAATTTTTCAGTTTTTCTCACTTGTTCCCAGTTTTTCTCATTTGTTCGCAATTTTTCTGATATTTTCGCAGTTTTACATGTTTTACATTTTTCCTCAGTTTTTCTCAGTTTTTGTCAGTTTATCTCATTTTTCTCTTTTGTCTCATTTTTTCACATTTTTTTCTCAGTTTTTCACATTTTTCTCAGTTTTTCGCATTTTTTCTCATTTTTTCTCATTTTTTTCTCAGTTTTTCGCAATTTTTCACTTTTTGTCTTATTTTTTGACATTTTTTCTCAGTTTTTTACATTTTTCTCATTTTTTCGCAATTTTTTTCTCTTTGTCTCATTTTTTCTCATTTTTTCTCATTTACTCTCTGTTTTACCCATTTTTTCTCTGTTTTTCTCAGTTTTTTCATTTGTTTTTCTGTTTCTCTCAGTTTTTCTGTTCTTTTCATTTGTCCTGTTTTGCTCATTTGTTTGCAGTTTTTCTCAAATGTTCTCATTTTTTCTCAGTTTTTCTCAGTTTTTCTCATTTATTCTTATTTTTTCACATTTTTTCTCAGTTTTTCAGTACTTGCCCTTTGTTCTGTTTTGATCATTTGTTTGCAGTTTTTCTCAGATGTTCTCATTTTTCTCAGATTTTCTCATTTATTCTTATTTTTTCACATTTTTTCTCAGTTCTGTTTTTCACAATTTTCTCATGTTGTCTCATTTTTTCACATTTTTTCTGTTTTTCCAATTTCTCTCATTTTTTTTATCAGTTTTTCTCAGTTTTTCTCATTTTTCCTCATTTTTTCTAATTTTTTTCTCAGTTTTTCTCATTTTTTTATCAGTTCTCCCTTTTTGCTGAGTTGTTCTCAGTTTTTCTCATTTATTCTCATCTTTTACATTTTTTCACATTTTTTTCTCAGTTTTTCACATTTTTCTCAATTTTTCGCATTTTTTCTCATTTTTTCTCATTTTTTTCTCAGTTTTTCGCAATTTTTCTATTTTTGTCTCATTTTTGACATTGTTTTCTCAGTTTTTACATTTTTCTCAGTTTTTCGCAATTTTCTCTCTTTGTCTCATTATTTCTCATTTTTTCTCATTTACTCTATGTTTTTCCCATTTTTTCTCTGTTTTTCTCAGTTTCTTTCATTTGTTTTTCTGTTTCTCTCAGTTTTTCTGATCTTTTCATTTGTTCTGTTTTGCTCATTTGTTTGCAGTTTTTCTCAAATGTTCTCATTTTTTCTCAGTTTTTCTCATTTTTTCTCATTTATTCTTATTTGTTCACATTTTTTCTCAGTTCTCTGTTTTTCACAATTTTTCTCAATTTGTCTCATTTTTTTCACATTTTTTCTCAGTTTTTCTCATTTCTCATTTTTTTTTATCAGTTTCCTCACTTTTTCTCATTTTTCCTCCTTTTTTCTAATTTTTTTCTCATTTTTTCTCATTTTTTATGTTCTCACTTGCTGAGTTTTTCTCAATTTTTCTCATTTTTTCATTTTTTTCCACATTTTTTCTCAGTTTTTATCATTTTCTCTCATTTTTTTATCAGTGTTTCTCTTTTTGTCTCATTTTTCATCAGTTGTTATCAGTTTTTCTCAGTTTTTCTAATTTTTCCTCATTTTTTCTAATTTTTCTCAGTTTTTGTCATTTGTTTTTCTGTTTTTCTCAGTTTTTGTGTTCTTGTCCTTTGTTTTGTTTTGCTCATTTGTTTGCAGTTTTTCTCAGATGTTCTCATTTTTTCTCAGTTTTTCTCAGTTTTTCTCATTTATTCTTATTTTTTCACATTTTTTCTCAGTTTTCCAGTACTTGTCCTTTGTTCTGTTTTGATCATTTGTTTGCAGTTTTTCTCAGATGTTCTCATTTTTTCTCAGATTTTCTCATTTATTCTTATTTTTTCACATTTTTTCTCAGTTCTGTTTTTCACAATTTTTCTCATATTGTCTCATTTTTTCACATTTTTTCTGTTTTTCTAATTTCTCTCATTTTTTTTATCAGTTTTTCTCAGTTTTTCTCATTTTTCCTCATTTTTTCTAATTTTTTTCTCAGTTTTTCTCATTTTTTTATCAGTTCTCCCTTTTGCTGAGTTTTTCTCAGTTTTTCTCATTTATTCTCATCTTTTACATTTTTTCTCAGTTTTTCTCAGTTTTTCAAATTTTTTTCTTTTTTTTCACATTTTTTTCTCAGTTTTTATCATTTTCTCTCATTTTTTATCAGTTTGTCTCATTTTCTCTCATTTTTGATCAGTTGTTGTCAGTTTTTGTCAGTTTTTCTCATTTGTTTTATCCAATTTTTCAGTTTTTCTCACTTGTTCCCAGTTTTTCTCATTTGTTCGCAATTTTTCTGATATTTTCGCAGTTTTACATGTTTTCCATTTTCCTCAGTTTTTCTCAGTTTTTGTCAGTTTTTCTCATTTTTTCACTTTTTGTCTCATTTTTTCACATTTTTTTCTCAGTTTTTCACATTTTTCACTTTTTGTCTTATTTTTTGACATTTTTTTTCTCAGTTTTTTACATTTTTCTCATTTTTTCGCAATTTTTCTCTCTTTGTCTCATTTTTTCTCATTTTTTCTCATTTACTCTCTGTTTTTTCCCATTTTTTCTCTGTTTTTCTCAGTTTTTTCATTTGTTTTTCTGTTTCTCTCAGTTTTTCTGTTCTTTTCATTTGTCCTGTTTTGCTCATTTGTTTGCAGTTTTTCTCAAATGTTCTCATTTTTTCTCAGATGTTCTCATTTTTTCTCAGATTTTCTCATTTATTCTTATTTTTTCACATTTTTTCTCAGTTCTGTTTTTCACAATTTTTCTCATGTTGTCTCATTTTTTCACATTTTTTCTGTTTTTCTAATTTCTCTCATTTTTTTATCAGTTTTTCTCAGTTTTTCTCATTTTTCCTCATTTTTTCTAATTTTTTTCTCAGTTTTTCTCATTTTTTTCAGTTCTCCCTTTTGCTGAGTTTTTCTCAGTTTTTCTCATTTATTCTCATCTTTTACATTTTTTCTCAGTTTTTCTCAGTTTTTCAAATTTTTTTCTTTTTTTCACATTTTTCTCAGTTTTATCATTTTCTCTCATTTTTTATCAGTTTGTCTCATTTTCTCTCATTTTTCATCAGTTGTTGTCAGTTTTTGTCAGTTTTAATAGCTTTTTCTTATTTTTCCTCATTTTTCCTAATTTTTCTCAGTTTTTGTCATTTGTTTTTCTGTTTTGCTAAGTTTTTCTGTTCTTGTCCTTTGTTCTGTTTTGCTCATTTGTTTGCAGTTTTTCTCAGATGTTCTCATTTTTTCTGTTTTTCTCAATTTTTCTCATTTTGTCTCATTTCTTCACATTTTTTCTCAGTTTATCAATTTTTCGTAATTTTTCTCAGTTTTTTCTTGCTTTCAATTTTTCTTAGTTGTTTTCGTTGTTTTTCTCAGATTTCTCTGTTTTTCTCAGTTTTTCTCAGTTTTTCCACATTTGTTTTTTTCCAATTTTTCTGCTTTTCTCATTTGTTCCCAGTTTTTCTCATTTGTTCGCAGTTTTTCTCATTTTTTCGCAGTTTTTCTCATTTTTTCGCAGTTTTTCTCATTTTTTCTGATATTTTCACAGTTTTTCTTTCTTTTTCTTTGTTTTCCTCATTGTTTCTCCTTTTGCTCAGTTTTTCTCATTTTCTCACAATTTTTCTCATTTATTCCCAGTTTTTTCTTGTTTTTCAGTTTTTCTTAGATTCTTTCGTTCTTTTTCTCAGTTTGTCGTTGTTTTTCTCAGATTTTTTCAGTTTTTCTCATTTGTATTCCTCAGTTTTTCTCATTTGTTTTGCTCAGTTTTTCACATTTTCTCAGTTTTTCTCATTTTTTCTCATTTGTTCTCAATTTTTTCTCAGTTTTTCGCATTTTTCTCTTTTTGTCTTATTTTTTGACATTTTTTCTCAGTTTTTCACATTTTTCTCATTTTTTCGCAATTTTTCTCTCTGTCTCATTTCTTCTCATTTTTTCTCATTTACTCTCTGTTTTTCCCATTTTTTCTCTGTTTTTCTCAGTTTTTCTCATTTGTTTTATCCAATTTTTCAGTTTTTCTCACTTGTTCCCAGTTTTTCTCATTTGTTCGCAATTTTTCTGATATTTTCGCAGTTTTACATTTTTTACATTTTTCCTCAGTTTTTCTCAGTTTTTGTCAGTTTTTCTCATTTTTTCTCTTTTTGTCTCATTTTTTCTCATTTTTTTCTCAGTTTTTCGCAATTTTTCTCTTTTTGTCTTATTTTTTGACATTTTTTTCTCAGTTTTTTACATTTTTCTCAGTTTTTCGCAATTCTTCTCTCTGTCTCATTTTTTCTCATTTTTTCTCATTTACTCTCTGTTTCTCCCATTTTTTCTCTGTTTTTCTCAGTTTTTTTCATTTGTTTTTCTGTTTCTCTCAGTTTTTCTGTTCTTTTCATTTGTTCTGTTTTGCTCATTTGTTTGCAGTTTTTCTCAAATGTTCTCATTTTTTCTCAGTTTTTCTCAGTTTTTCTCATTTATTCTTATTTTTTCACATTTTTTCTCAGTTCTCAGTTTTTCACAATTTTTCTCAATTTGTCTCATTTTTTCACATTTTTTTCTCAGTTTTCTCATTTCTCTCATTTTTTTAAATCAGTTTTCTCAGTTTTTCTCATTTTTCCTCCTTTTTTCTAATTTTTTTCTCAATATTTCTCATTTTTTATCAGTTCTCACTTTTGCTGTTTTTCTCAATTTTTCTCATTTTTTTTTCCACATTTTTTCTCAGTTTTTATCATTTTCTCTCATTTTTTATCAGTGTTTCTCTTTTTGTCTCATTTTCATCAGTTTTTATCAGTTTTTCTCAGTTTTTCTAATTTTTCCTCATTTTTCTAATTTTTCTCAGTTTTGTCATTTGTTTTTCTGTTTTTTCTCAGTTTTTGTGTTCTTGTCCTTTGTTCTGTTTTGCTCATTTGTTTGCAGTTTTTGTCAGATGTTCTCATTTTTCTGTTTTTCTCAATTTTTCTCATTTTTTCTCATTTCTTCACATTTTTTTTCAGTTTTTCAGTTATCGCAATTTTTCTCAGTTTTTTCTTGTTTTTCAATTTTTCTTAGTTGTTTTCGTTGTTTTTCTCAGATTTCTCTGTTTTTCTCAGTTTTTCTCAGTTTTCCACATTTGTTTTTTCCAATTTTTCTGCTTTTCTCATTTGTTCCCAGTTTTTCTCATTTGTTCGCAGTTTTTCTCATTTTTTCGCAGTTTTTCTCATTTTTTCTGATATTTTCACAGTTTTTCTTTCTTTGTACTTTGTTTTCCTCATTGTTTCTCCTTTGCTCAGTTTTTCTCATTTTCTCACAATTTTTCTCATTTATTCCCAGTTTTTTCTTGTTTTTCAGTTTTTCTTAGATTCTTTCGTTCTTTTTCTCAGTTTGTCGTTGTTTTTCTCAGATTTTTTCAGTTTTTTCTCATTTGTATTCCTCAGCTTTTCTCATTTGTTTTGCTCAGTTTTTCACGTTTGTTTTTCACAGTTTTTCTCAGTTTTTGTCAGTTTTTCTCATTTTTTCTCTTTTTGTCTCATTTTTCAGATTTTTTTTCTCATTCTTTCACATTTTTCTCATTTTTTCTCATTTCTTCTCATTTTTTTATCATTTTTTTCTCAGTTTTTCGCAATTTTTTCTCTTTTTGTCTTATTTTTTGACATTTTGTCTCAGTTTTTGACATTTTTCACAATTTTTCGCAATTTTTCTCTGTGTCTCATTTTTTCTCAGTTTTTCTCATTTACTCTCTGTTTTTCCCATTTTTTCTCTGTTTTTCTCAGTTTTTGTGTTCTTGTCCTTTGTTCTGTTTTGCTCATTTGTTTGCAGTTTTTCTTCAGATGTTCTCATTTTTTCTGTTTTTCTCAATTTTTCTCATTGTGTCTAATTTCTTCACATTTTTTCTCAGTTTTTCAGTTTTTCTCATTTTTTCTCATTTTTTCATTTTTTTCTCAATTCTCAGATTTTCGCGTTTTTCCTCATTTTTTCTCATTTCTTCACATTTTTTTTCAGTTTTCAGTTTATCGCAATTTTTCTCAGTTTTTTCTGTTTTTCAATTTTTCTTAGTTGTTTTTCGTTGTTTTTCTCAGATTTCTCTGTTTTTCTCAGTTTTCTCAGTTTTCCACATTTGTTTTTTCCAATTTTTCTGCTTTTCTCATTTGTCCCAGTTTTTCTCATTTGTTCGCAGTTTTTCTCATTTTTTCGCAGTTTTTTCTCATTTTTTCTGATATTTTCAACAGTTTTTCTTTCTTTTTCCTTTGTTTTCCTCATTGTTTCTCCTTTTGATCAGTTTTTCTCATTTTCTCACAATTTTTCTCATTTATTCCCAGTTTTTTCTTGTTTTTCAGTTTTTCTTAGATTCTTTCGTTCTTTTTCTCAGTTTGTCGTTGTTTTTCTCAGATTTTTTCAGTTTTTTCTCATTTGTATTCCTCAGTTTTTCTCATTTGTTTTGCTCAGTTTTTCACATTTGTTTTTCTCAGTTTTTCACATTTTTCTCAGTTTTTCTCATTTTTTTCTCATTTGTTCTCATTTTTTTCTCAGGTTTTCGCAATTTTTCTCTTTTTGTCTTATTTTTTGACATTTTTTCTCAGTTTTTCACATTTTTCTCATTTTTTCGCAATTTTTCTCTCTGTCTCATTTCTTCTCATTTTTTCTCATACTCTCTGTTTTTCCCATTTTTTCTCTGTTTTTCTCAGTTTTTCTCATTTGTTTTTTCAGTTTTTCACATTTGTTTTTCTCTGTTTTTCTCAGTTTTTCTCATTTGTTTTATCCAATTTTTAAGTTTTTCTCACTTGTTCCCAGTTTTTCTCAATTTGTTCGCAATTTTTCTGATATTTTCGCAGTTTTACATTTTTACATTTTTCCTCAGTTTTTCTCAGTTTTTGTCAGTTTTTCTCATTTCTTCTCTTTTTGTCTCATTTTTCTCATTTTTTTCTCAGTTTTTCGCAATTTTTCTCTTTTTGTCTTATTTTTTGACATTTTTTCTCAGTTTTTCACATTTTTCTCATTTTTTCGCAATTTTTCTCTCTGTCTCATTTCTTCTCATTTTTTCTCATACTCTCTGTTTTTCCCATTTTTTCTCTGTTTTTCTCAGTTTTTCTCATTTGTTTTTTTCAGTTTTTCACATTTGTTTTTCTCTGTTTTTCTCAGTTTTTCTCATTTGTTTTATCCAATTTTTAAGTTTTTCTCACTTGTTCCCAGTTTTTCTCATTTGTTCGCAATTTTTCTGATATTTTCGCAGTTTTACATTTTTACATTTTTCCTCAGTTTTTCTCAGTTTTTGTCAGTTTTTCTCATTTCTTCTCTTTTTGTCTCATTTTTTCTCATTTTTTTTCTCAGTTTTTCGCAATTTTTCTCTTTTTGTCTTATTTTTTGACAGTTTTTTCTCAGTTTTTACATTTTCTCAGTTTTTCGCAATTTTTCTCTCTTTGTCTCATTTTTTCTCATTTTTTCTCATTTACTCTCTGTTTTTCCCATTTTTTCTCTGTTTTTCTCAGTTTTTTTCATTTGTTTTTCTGTTTCTCTCAGTTTTTCTGTTCTTTTCATTTGTTCTGTTTTTCTCATTTGTTTGCAGTTTTTCTCAAATGTTCTCAGTTTTTCTCAGTTTTTCTCATTTATTCTTATTTTTCACATTTTTTCTCAGTTCTCAGTTTTTCACAATTTTTCTCAATTTGTCTCATTTTTTCACATTTTTTCTCAGTTTCTCATTTCTCCCATTTTTTCTCTGTTTTTCTCAGTTTTCCACATTTGTTTTTTTCCAATTTTTCTGCTTTTCTCATTTGTTCCCAGTTTTTCTCATTTTGTTCGCAGTTTTTCTCATTTTTTCTTAGTTTTTCTCATTTTTTCTGATATTTTCACAGTTTTTTCTTTCTTTTTCTTTGTTTTCCTCATTGTTTCTCCTTTTGCTCAGTTTTTCTCATTTTCTCACAATTTTTCTCATTTATTCCAGTTTTTTCTTGTTTTTCAGTTTTTCTTAGATTCTTTCGTTCTTTTTCTCAGTTTGTCGTTGTTTTTCTCAGATTTTTTCAGTTTTTCTCATTTGTATTCCTCAGCTTTTCTCATTTGTTTTGCTCAGTTTTTCACGTTTGTTTTTCACAGTTTTTCTCAGTTTTTGTCAGTTTTTCTCATTTTTTCTCTTTTTGTCTCATTTTTTCAGATTTTTTTCTCATTCTTTCACATTTTTCTCATTTTTTCTCATTTCTTCTCATTTATTATCATTTTTTTCTCAGTTTTTCGCAATTTTTCTCTTTTTGTCTTATTTTTTGACATTTTGTCTCAGTTTTTGACATTTTTCACAATTTTTCGCAATTTTTCTCTGTGTCTCATTTTTCTCAGTTTTTCTCATTTACTCTCTGTTTTTCCCATTTTTTCTCTGTTTTTCTCAGTTTTTGTGTTCTTGTCCTTTGTTCTGTTTTGCTCATTTGTTTGCAGTTTTTCTCAGATGTTCTCATTTTTCTGTTTTTCTCAATTTTTCTCATTGTGTCTAATTTCTTCACATTTTTTCTCAGTTTTTCAGTTTTTCTCATTTTTTCTCATTTTTTCATTTTTTCTCAATTCTCAGATTTTCGCGTTTTTCCTCATTTTTCTCATTCTTCACATTTTTTTTCAGTTTTCAGTTTATCGCAATTTTTCTCAGTTTTTTCTTGTTTTTCAATTTTTCTTAGTTGTTTTCGTTGTTTTTCGCAGATTTCTCTGTTTTTCTCAGTTTTTCTCAGTTTTCCACATTTGTTTTTTCCAATTTTTCTGCTTTTCTCATTTGTTCCCAGTTTTTCTCATTTGTTCGCAGTTTTTCTCATTTTTTCGCAGTTTTTCTCATTTTTTCTGATATTTTCACAGTTTTTCTTTCTTTTTCTTTGTTTTCCTCATTGTTTCTCCTTTTGCTCAGTTTTTCTCATTTTCTCACAATTTTCTCATTTATTCCCAGTTTTTTCTTGTTTTTCAGTTTTTCTTAGATTCTTTCGTTCTTTTTCTCAGTTTGTCGTTGTTTTTCTCAGATTTTTTCAGTCTTTCTCATTTGTATTCCTCAGTTTTTCTCATTTGTTTTGCTCAGTTTTTCACATTTGTTTTTCTCAGTTTTTCACATTTTCTCAGTTTTTCTCATTTTTTCTCATTTGTTCTCATTTTTTTCTCAGTTTTTCGCAATTTTTCTCTTTTTGTCTTATTTTTTGACATTTTTTCTCAGTTTTTCACATTTTTCTCATTTTTTCGCAATTTTTCTCTCTGTCTCATTTCTTCTCATTTTTTCTCATTTACTCTCTGTTTTTTCCCATTTTTTCTCTGTTTTTCTCAGTTTTTCTCATTTGTTTTTTTCAGTTTTTCACATTTGTTTTTCTCTGTTTTTCTCAGTTTTTCTCATTTGTTTTATCCAATTTTTCAGTTTTTCTCACTTGTTCCCAGTTTTTCTCATTTGTTCGCAATTTTTCTGATATTTTCGCAGTTTTACATTTTTTACATTTTTCCTCAGTTTTTCTCAGTTTTTGTCAGTTTTTCTCATTTTTCTCTTTTTGTCTCATTTTTTCTCATTTTTTTCTCAGTTTTTCGCAATTTTCTCTTTTTGTCTTATTTTTTGATATTTTTTTCTCAGTTTTTTACATTTTTCTCAGTTTTTCGCAATTTTTCTCTCTGTCTCATTTTTTCTCAGTTTTTCTCATTTACTCTCTGTTTTTCCCATTTTTTCTCTGTTTTTCTCAGTTTTTTTCATTTGTTTTTCTGTTTCTCTCAGTTTTTCTGTTCTTTTCATTTGTTCTGTTTTGCTCATTTGTTTGCAGTTTTTCTCAAATGTTCTCTTTTTTTCTCAGTTTTTCTCATTTATTCTTATTTTTTCACATTTTTTCTCAGTTCTCAGTTTTTCACAATTTTTCTCAATTTGTCTCATTTTTTCACATTTTTTTCTCAGTTTTCTCATTTCTCTCATTTTTTTAAATCAGTTTTCTCAGTTTTTCTCATTTTTCCTCCTTTTTTCTAATTTTTTTCTCAATTTTTCACATTTTTTATCAGTTCTCACTTTTGCTGTTTTTCTCAATTTTTCTCATTTTTTTTCCACATTTTTTCTCAGTTTTATCATTTTCTCTCATTTTTTATCACTGTTTCTCTTTTTTGTCTCATTTTTCATCAGTTTTTATCAGTTTTTCTCAGTTTTTCTATTTTTCCTCATTTTTTCTAATTTTTCTCAGTTTTTGTCATTTGTTTTTCTGTTTTTCTCAGTTTTTGTGTTCTTGTCCTTTGTTCTGTTTTGCTCATTTGTTTGCAGTTTTTGTCAGATGTTCTCATTTTTTCTGTTTTTCTCAATTTTTCTCATTTTGTCTAATTTCTTCACATTTTTTCTCAGTTTTTCAGTTTTTCTCATTTTTTCTCATTTTTTCATTTTTTCTCAATTCTCAGATTTTCGCGTTTTTCCTCATTTTTTCTCATTTCTTCACATTTTTTTTCAGTTTTTCAGTTTATCGCAATTTTTCTCAGTTTTTTCTTGTTTTTCAATTTTTCTTAGTTGTTTCGTTGTTTTTCTCAGATTTCTCTGTTTTTCTCAGTTTTTCTCAGTTTTCCACATTTGTTTTTTTCCAATTTTTCTGCTTTTCTCATTTGTTCCCAGTTTTTCTCATTTGTTCGCAGTTTTTCTCATTTTTTCTTAGTTTTCTCATTTTTTCTGATATTTTCACAGTTTTTTCTTTCTTTTTCTTTGTTTTCCTCATTGTTTCTCCTTTTGCTCAGTTTTTCTCATTTTCTCTCAATTTTTCTCATTTATTCCCAGTTTTTTCTTGTTTTTCAGTTTTTCTTAGATTCTTTCATTCTTTTTCTCAGTTTGTCGTTGTTTTTCTCAGATGTTTTCAGTTTTTCTGATTTGTATTCCTCAGTTTTTCTCATTTGTTTTGCTCAGTTTTTCACATTTGTTTTTCTCAGTTTTTCACATTTTCTCAGTTTTTCTCATTTTTTCTAATTTGTTCTCATTTTTTTCTCAGTTTTTCGCAATTTTTCTCTTTTTGTCTTATTTTTTGACATTTTTTCTCAGTTTTTCACATTTTTCTCATTTTTTCGCAATTTTTCTCTCTGTCTCATTTCTTCTCATTTTTTCTCATTTATTCTCTGTTTTTCCCATTTTTTCTCTGTTTTTCTCAGTTTTTCTCATTTGTTTTTTTCAGTTTTTCACATTTGTTTTTCTCTGTTTTTCTCAGTTTTTCTCATTTGTTTTATCCAATTTTTCAGTTTTTCTCACTTGTTCACAGTTTTTCTCATTTGTTCGCAATTTTTCTGATATTTTCGCAGTTTTACATTTTTTACATTTTTCCTCAGTTTTTCTCAGTTTTTGTCAGTTTTTCTCATTTTTTCTCTTTTTGTCTCATTTTTTCTCATTTTTTTCTCAGTTTTTCGCAATTTTTCTCTCTGTCTCATTTTTTCTCAGTTTTTCTCATTTACTCTCTGTTTTTCCCATTTTTCCTCAGTTTTTCTCAGTTTTTGTCAGTTTTTCTCATTTTTTCTCTTTTTTTCTCATTTTTTCTCATTTTTTTCTCAGTTTTTCGCAATTTTTCTATTTTTATCTCATTTTTTGACATTGTTTTCTCAGTTTTTTACATTTTTCTCAGTTTTTCGCAATTTTTCTCTCTTTGTCTCATTTTTTCTCATTTTTTCTCATTTACTCTCTGTTTTTCCCATTTTTTCTCTGTTTTTCTCAGTTTTTTTCATTTGTTTTTCTGTTTCTCTCAGTTTTTCTGTTCTTTTCATTTGTTCTGTTTTGCTCATTTGTTTGCAGTTTTTCTCAAATGTTCTCATTTTTTCTCAGTTTTTCTCATTTATTCTTATTTTTTCACATTTTTTCTCAGTTCTCAGTTTTTCACAATTTTTCTCAATTTGTCTCATTTTTTCACATTTTTTTCTCAGTTTTCTCATTTCTCTCATTTTTTTAAATCAGTTTTCTCAGTTTTTCTCATTTTCCCTCCTATTTTCTAATTTTTTTCTCAATTTTTCTCATTTTTTATCAGTTCTCACTTTTGCTGTTTTTCTCAATTTTTCTCATTTTTTTTTTCCACATTTTTTCTCAGTTTTTATCATTTTCTCTCATTTTTTATCAGTGTTTCTCTTTTTGTCTCATTTTTCATCAGTTGTTATCAGTTTTTCTCAGTTTTTCTAATTTTTCCTCATTTTTTCTAATTTTTCTCAGTTTTTGTCATTTGTTTTTCTGTTTTTCTCAGTTTTTGTGTTCTTGTCCTTTGTTTTGTTTTGCTCATTTGTTTGCAGTTTTTCTCAGATGTTCTAATTTTTTTCTGTTTTTATCTATTTTCCTCATTTTGTCTAATTTTCTTCAAATTTTTTCTCAGTTTTTCAGTTCTTGTCCTTTGTTCTGTTTTGCTCATTTGTTTGCAGTTTTTATCAGATGTTCTCATTTTTTCTCAGGTTTTCTCATTTCTTATTTTTTCACATTTTTTCTCAGTTCTCAGTTTTTCACAATTTTTCTCGTTTTGTCTCAATTTTTCACATTTTTTCTGTTTTTCTCATTTCTCATTTTTTTTTATCAGTTTTTCTCAGTTTTTCTCATTTTTTCCTCAATTTTTCTAATTTTTTTCTCAGTTTTTCTCATTTTTTATCTGTTCTCCCTTTTGCTGAGTTTTTCTCAGTTTTTCTCATTTATTCTCATCTTTTAAATTTTTTCTCAGTTTTTCTCAGTTTTTCAAATTTGTTTATTTTTTTTCACATTTTTTCTTAGTTTTTATCATTTTCCTCTCATTTTTTATCAGTTTGTCTCATTTTCTCTCATTTTTCATCAGTTGTTATCTGTTTTTCTCAGTTTTTCTCATTTGTTTTATCCAATTTTTCAGTTTTTCTCGTTCCCAGTTTTTCTCATTTGTTCGCAATTTTTCTGATATTTTCGCAGCTTTTACATGTTTTACATTTTTCCTCAGTTTTTCTCAGTTTTTGTCAGTTTTTCTCATTTTTTCTCTTTTTGTCTCATTTTTTCACATTTTTTCACAGTTTTTCTGATATTTTCGCAGTTTTTCTTTGTTCTTCTTTGTTTTCCTCATTGTTTCTCCTTTTGCTCAGTTTTTCCCATTTTTTCTCCAATTTTTCTCATTTTTTCCCTGTTTTTTCTTGTTTTTTCAGTTTTTCTTAGATTTCTTCATTCTTCTTATCAGTTTTTTGTTGTTTTTCTCAGATTTTTTCAGTTTTTCTCATTTGTATTCCTCAGCTTTTCTCATTTGTTTTGCTCAGATTTTCACGTTTGTTTTTCACAGTTTTTCTCAGTTTTTGTCAGTTTTTCTCATTTTTTCTCTTTTTGTCTCATTTTTTCAGATTTTTTTCTCATTCTTTCACATTTTTCTCATTTTTCTCATTTCTTCTCATTTTTTATCATTTTTTTCTCAGTTTTTCGCAATTTTTCTCTTTTTGTCTTATTTTTTGACATTTTTTCTCAGTTTTTGACATTTTTCTCAATTTTTCGCAATTTTTCTCTGTGTCTCATTTTTTTCTCAGTTTTTCTCATTTACTCTCTGTTTTTCCCATTTTTTCTCTGTTTTTCTCAGTTTTTGTGTTCTTGTCCTTTGTTCTGTTTTGCTCATTTGTTTGGTTTTTCTCAGATGTTCTCATTTTTCTGTTTTTCTCAATTTTTCTCATTGTGTCTAATTTCTTCACATTTTTTCTCAGTTTTTCAGTTTTTCTCATTTTTTCTCATTTTTTCATTTTTTCTCAATTCTCAGATTTTCGCGTTTTTCCTCATTTTTTCTCATTTCTTCACATTTTTTTTCAGTTTTTCAGTTTATCGCAATTTTTCTCAGTTTTTTCTCTCATTTGTTCGCAATTTTTTCTGATATTTTCGCAGTTTTACATTTTTTACATTTTTCCTCAGTTTTTCTCAGTTTTACATTTGTTTTTTTCCAATTTTTCTGCTTTTCTCATTTGTTCCCAGTTTTTCTCATTTGTTCGCAGTTTTTCTCATTTTTTCGCAGTTTTTCTCATTTTTTCTGATATTTTCACAGTTTTTCTTTCTTTTTCTTTGTTTTCCTCATTGTTTCTCCTTTTGCTCAGTTTTTCTCATTTTCTCACAATTTTTCTCATTTATTCCCAGTTTTTTCTTGTTTTTCAGTTTTTCTTAGATTCTTTCGTTCTTTTTCTCAGTTTGTCGTTGTTTTTCTCAGATTTTTTCAGTTTTTCTCATTTGTATTCCTCAGTTTTTCTCATTTGTTTTGCTCAGTTTTTCTCATTTGTTTTCTCAGTTTTTCACATTTTCTCAGTTTTTCTCATTTTTTCTCATTTGTTCTCATTTTTTTCTCAGTTTTTCGCAATTTTTCTCTTTTTGTCTTATTTTTTGACATTTTTTCTCAGTTTTTCACATTTTTCTCATTTTTTCGCAATTTTTCTCTCTGTCTCATTTCTTCTCATTTTTTCTCATACTCTCTGTTTTTCCCATTTTTTCTCTGTTTTTCTCAGTTTTTCTCATTTGTTTTTTTCAGTTTTTCACATTTGTTTTTCTCTGTTTTTCTCAGTTTTTCTCATTTGTTTTATCCAATTTTTCAGTTTTTCTCACTTGTTCCCAGTTTTTCTCATTTGTTCGCAATTTTTCTGATATTTTCGCAGTTTTACATGTTTTACATTTTTCCTCAGTTTTTCTCAGTTTTTGTCAGTTTTTCTCATTTTTTCTCTTTTTGTCTCATTTTTTCTCATTTTTTTCTCAGTTTTTCGCAATTTTTCTCTTTTTGTCTTATTTTTTGACATTTTTTTCTCAGTTTTTTACATTTTTCTCATTTTTTCGCAATTTTTCTCTCTTTGTCTCATTTTTTCTCATTTTTTCTCATTTACTCTCTGTTTTTCCCATTTTTTCTCTGTTTTTCTCAGTTTTTTTCATTTGTTTTTCTGTTTCTCTCAGTTTTTCTGTTCTTTTCATTTGTTCTGTTTTGCTCATTTGTTTGCAGTTTTTCTCAAATGTTCTCATTTTTGCTCAGTTTTTCTCATTTATTCTTATTTTTTCACATTTTTTCTCAGTTCTCAGTTTTTCACAATTTTTCTCAATTTGTCTCATTTTTTCACATTTTTTTCTCAGTTTTCTCATTTCTCTCATTTTTTAAAATCAGTTTTCTCAGTTTTTCTCATTTTTCCTCCTTTTTTCTAATTTTTTTCTCAATTTTTCTCATTTTTTATCAGTTCTCACTTTTGCTGTTTTTCTCAATTTTTCTCATTTTTTTTCCACATTTTTTCTCAGTTTTTATCATTGTCTCTCATTTTTTATCAGTGTTTCTCTTTTTGTCTCATTTTTCATCAGTTTTTATCAGTTTTCCTCAGTTTTTCTAATTTTTCCTCATTTTTTCTAATTTTTCTCAGTTTTTGTCATTTGTTTTTCTGTTTTTCTCAGTTTTTGTGTTCTTGTCCTTTGTTCTGTTTTGCTCATTTGTTTGCAGTTTTTGTCAGATGTTCTCATTTTTTCTGTTTTTCTCAATTTTTCTCATTTTTTCTCATTTCTTCACATTTTTTTTCAGTTTTTCAGTTTATCGCAATTTTTCTCAGTTTTTTCTTGTTTTTCAATTTTTCTTAGTTGTTTTCGTTGTTTTTCTCAGATTTCTCTGTTTTTCTCAGTTTTTCTCAGTTTTCCACATTTGTTTTTTTCCAATTTTTCTGCTTTTCTCATTTGTTCCCAGTTTTTCTCATTTGTTCGCAGTTTTTCTCATTTTTTCGCAGTTTTTCTCATTTTTTCTGATATTTTCACAGTTTTTCTTTCTTTTTCTTTGTTTTCCTCATTGTTTCTCCTTTTGCTCAGTTTTTCTCATTTTCTCACAATTTTTCTCATTTATTCCCAGTTTTTTCTTGTTTTTCAGTTTTTCTTAGATTCTTTCGTTCTTTTTCTCAGTTTGTCGTTGTTTTTCTCAGATTTTTTCAGTTTTTCTCATTTGTATTCCTCAGTTTTTCTCATTTGTTTTGCTCAGTTTTTCTCATTTGTTTTTCTCAGTTTTTCACATTTTCTCAGTTTTTCTCATTTTTTCTCATTTGTTGTCATTTTTTTCTCAGTTTTTCGCCATTTTTCTCTTTTTGTCTTATTTTTTGACATTTTTTCTCAGTTTTTCACATTTTTCTCATTTTTTCGCAATTTTTCTCTCTGTCTCATTTCTTCTCATTTTTCTCATTTACTCTCTGTTTTTCCCATTTTTTCTCTGTTTTTCTCAGTTTTTCTCATTTGTTTTTTTCAGTTTTTCACATTTGTTTTTCTCTGTTTTTCTCAGTTTTTCTCATTTGTTTTATCCAATTTTTCAGTTTTTCTCACTTGTTCCAAGTTTTTCTCATTTGTTCGCAATTTTTCTGATATTTTCGCAGTTTTACATTTTTTACATTTTTCCTCAGTTTTTCTCAGTTTTTGTCAGTTTTTCTCATTTCTTCTCTTTTTGTCTCATTTTTTCTCATTTTTTTCTCAGTTTTTCGCAATTTTTCTCTTTTTGTCTTATTTTTTGACATTTTTTTCTCAGTTTTTTACATTTTTCTCAATTTTTTTCTCAATTTTTCTCATTTTTTATCAGTTCTCACTTTTGCTGTTTTTCTCAATTTTTCTCATTTTTTTTCCACATTTTTTCTCAGTTTTTATCATTTTCTCTCATTTTTTTATCAGTGTTTCTCTTTTTGTCTCATTTTTCATCAGTTTTTATCAGTTTTCCTCAGTTTTTCTAATTTTTCCACATTTTTTCTAATTTTTCTCAGTTTTTGTCATTTGTTTTTCTGTTTTTCTCAGTTTTTGTGCTCTTGTCCTTTGTTCTGTTTTGCTCATTTGTTTGCAGTTTTTGTCAGATGTTCTCATTTTTTCTGTTTTTCTCAATTTTTCTCATTTTTTCTCATTTCTTCACATTTTTTTTCAGTTTTTCAGTTTATCGCAATTTTTCTCAGTTTTTTCTTGTTTTTCAATTTTTCTCAGTTGTTTTCGTTGTTTTTCTCAGATTTCTCTGTTTTTCTCAGTTTTTCTCAGTTTTCCACATTTGTTTTTTTCCAATTTTTCTGCTTTTCTCATTTGTTCCCAATTTTTCTCATTTGTTCGCAGTTTTTCTCATTTTTTCGCAGTTTTTCTCATTTTTTCTGATATTTTCACAGTTTTTCTTTCTTTTTCTTTGTTTTCCTCATTGTTTCTCCTTTTGCTCAGTTTTTCTCATTTTCTCACAATTTTTCTCATTTATTCCCAGTTTTTTCTTGTTTTTCAGTTTTTCTTGGATTCTTTCGTTCTTTTTCTCAGTTTGTCGTTGTTTTTCTCAGATTTTTTCAGTTTTTCTCATTTGTATTCCTCAGTTTTTCTCATTTGTTTTGCTCAGTTTTTCACATTTGTTTTTCTCAGTTTTTCACATTTTCTCAGTTTTTCTCATTTTTTCTCATTTGTTCTCATTTTTTTCTCAGTTTTTCGCAATTTTTCTCTTTTTGTCTTATTTTTTGACATTTTTTCTCAGTTTTTCACATTTTTCTCATTTTTTCGCAATTTTTCTCTCTGTCTCATTTCTTCTCATTTTTTCTCATACTCTCTGTTTTTCCCATTTTTTCTCTGTTTTTCTCAGTTTTTCTCATTTGTTTTTTTCAGTTTTTCACATTTGTTTTTCTCTGTTTTTCTCAGTTTTTCTCATTTGTTTTATCCAATTTTTCAGTTTTTCTCACTTGTTCCCAGTTTTTCTCATTTGTTCGCAATTTTTCTGATATTTTCGCAGTTTTACATTTTTTACATTTTTCCTCAGTTTTTCTCAGTTTTACATTTGTTTTTTTCCAATTTTTCTGCTTTTCTCATTTGTTCCCAGTTTTTCTCATTTGTTCGCAGTTTTTCTCATTTTTTCGCAGTTTTTCTCATTTTTTCTGATATTTTCACAGTTTTTCTTTCTTTTTCTTTGTTTTCCTCATTGTTTCTCCTTTTGCTCAGTTTTTCTCATTTTCTCACAATTTTTCTCATTTATTCCCAGTTTTTTCTTGTTTTTCAGTTTTTCTTAGATTCTTTCGTTCTTTTTCTCAGTTTGTCGTTGTTTTTCTCAGATTTTTTCAGTTTTTCTCATTTGTATTCCTCAGTTTTTCTCATTTGTTTTGCTCAGTTTTTCTCATTTGTTTTTCTCAGTTTTTCACATTTTCTCAGTTTTTCTCATTTTTTCTCATTTGTTCTCATTTTTTTCTCAGTTTTTCGCAATTTTTCTCTTTTTGTCTTATTTTTTGACATTTTTTCTCAGTTTTTCACATTTTTCTCATTTTTTCGCAATTTTTCTCTCTGTCTCATTTCTTCTCATTTTTTCTCATACTCTCTGTTTTTCCCATTTTTTCTCTGTTTTTCTCAGTTTTTCTCATTTGTTTTTTTCAGTTTTTCACATTTGTTTTTCTCTGTTTTTCTCAGTTTTTCTCATTTGTTTTATCCAATTTTTCAGTTTTTCTCACTTGTTCCCAGTTTTTCTCATTTGTTCGCAATTTTTCTGATATTTTCGCAGTTTTACATTTTTTACATTTTTCCTCAGTTTTTCTCAGTTTTACATTTGTTTTTTTCCAATTTTTCTGCTTTTCTCATTTGTTCCCAGTTTTTCTCATTTGTTCGCAGTTTTTCTCATTTTTTCGCAGTTTTTCTCATTTTTTCTGATATTTTCACAGTTTTTCTTTCTTTTTCTTTGTTTTCCTCATTGTTTCTCCTTTTGCTCAGTTTTTCTCATTTTCTCACAATTTTTCTCATTTATTCCCAGTTTTTTCTTGTTTTTCAGTTTTTCTTAGATTCTTTCGTTCTTTTTGTCAGTTTGCCGTTGTTTTTCTCAGATTTTTTCAGTTTTTCTCATTTGTATTCCTCAGTTTTTCTCATTTGTTTTGCTCAGTTTTTCACATTTGTTTTTCTCAGTTTTTCACATTTTCTCAGTTTTTCTCATTTTTTCTCATTTGTTGTCATTTTTTTCTCAGTTTTTCGCCATTTTTCTCTTTTTGTCTTATTTTTTGACATTTTTTCTCAGTTTTTCACATTTTTCTCATTTTTTCGCAATTTTTCTCTCTGTCTCATTTCTTCTCATTTTTCTCATTTACTCTCTGTTTTTCCCATTTTTTCTCTTTTTTTCTCAGTTTTTCTCATTTGTTTTTTTCAGTTTTTCACATTTGTTTTTCTCTGTTTTTCTCAGTTTTTCTCATTTGTTTTATCCAATTTTTCAGTTTTTCTCACTTGTTCCAAGTTTTTCTCATTTGTTCGCAATTTTTCTGATATTTTCGCAGTTTTACATTTTTTACAGTTTTCCTCAGTTTTTCTCAGTTTTTGTCAGTTTTTCTCATTTCTTCTCTTTTTGTCTCATTTTTTCTCATTTTTTTCTCAGTTTTTCGCAATTTTTCTCTTTTTGTCTTATTTTTTGACATTTTTTTCTCAGTTTTTTACATTTTTCTCAGTTTTTCGCAATTTTTCTCTCTTTGTCTCATTTTTTCTCATTTTTTCTCATTTACTCTCTGTTTTTCCCATTTTTTCTCTGTTTTTCTCAGTTTCTTTCATTTGTTTTTCTGTTTCTCTCAGTTTTTCTGTTCTTTTCATTTGTTCTGTTTTGCTCATTTGTTTGCAGTTTTCTCAAATGTTCTCATTTTTTCTCAGTTTTTCTCATTTATTCTTATTTTTTCACATTTTTTCTCAGTTCTCAGTTTTTCACAATTTTTCTCCATTTGTCTCATTTTTTCACATTTTTTTCTCAGTGTTCTCATTTCTCTCATTTTTTAAAATCAGTTTTCTCAGTTTTTCTCATTTTTCCTCCTTTTTTCTAATTTTTTTCTCAATTTTTCTCATTTTTTATCAGTTCTCACTTTTGCTGTTTTTCTCAATTTTTCTCATTTTTTTTCCACATTTTTTCTCAGTTTTTATCATTTTCTCTCATTTTTTATGTGTTTCTCTTTTTGTCTCATTTTTCATCAGTTTTTATCAGTTTTCCTCAGTTTTTCTAATTTTTCCTCATTTTTTCTAATTTTTCTCAGTTTTTGTCATTTGTTTTTCTGTTTTTCTCAGTTTTTGTGTTCTTGTCCTTTGTTCTGTTTTGCTCATTTGTTTGCAGTTTTTGTCAGATGTTCTCATTTTTTCTGTTTTTCTCAATTTTTCTCATTTTTTCTCATTTCTTCACATTTTTTTTCAGTTTTTCAGTTTATCGCAATTTTTCTCAGTTTTTTCTTGTTTTTCAATTTTTCTTAGTTGTTTTTGTTGTTTTTCTCAGATTTCTCTGTTTTTCTCAGTTTTTCTCAGTTTTCCACATTTGTTTTTTTCCAATTTTTCTGCTTTTCTCATTTGTTCCCAGTTTTTCTCATTTGTTCGCAGTTTTTCTCATTTTTTCGCAGTTTTTCTCATTTTTTCTGATATTTTCACAGTTTTTCTTTCTTTTTCTTTGTTTTCCTCATTGTTTCTCCTTTTGCTCAGTTTTTCTCATTTTCTGACAATTTTTCTCATTTATTCCCAGTTTTTTCTTGTTTTTCAGTTTTTCTTAGATTCTTTCGTTCTTTTTCTCAGTTTGTCGTTGTTTTTCTCAGATTTTTTCAGTTTTTCTCATTTGTATTCCTCAGTTTTTCTCATTTGTTTTGCTCAGTTTTTCACATTTGTTTTTCTCAGTTTTTCACATTTTCTCAGTTTTTCTCATTTTTTCTCATTTGTTCTCATTTTTTTCTCAGTTTTTCGCAATTTTTCTCTTTTTGTCTTATTTTTTGACATTTTTTCTCAGTTTTTCACATTTTTCTCATTTTTTCGCAATTTTTCTCTCTGTCTCATTTCTTCTCATTTTTTCTCATACTCTGTTTTTCCCATTTTTTCTCTGTTTTTCTCAGTTTTTCTCATTTGTTTTTTTCAGTTTTTCACATTTGTTTTTCTCTGTTTTTCTCAGTTTTTCTCATTTGTTTTATCCAATTGTTCAGTTTTTCTCACTTGTTCCCAGTTTTTCTCATTTGTTCGCAATTTTTCTGATATTTTCGCAGTTTTACATTTTTTACATTTTTCCTCAGTTTTTCTCAGTTTTTGTCAGTTTTTCTCATTTCTTCTCTTTTTGTCTCATTTTTTCTCATTTTTTTCTCAGTTTTTCGCAATTTTTCTCTTTTTGTCTTATTTTTTGACATTTTTTTCTCAGTTTTTTACATTTTTCTCAGTTTTTCGCAATATTTCTCTCTTTGTCTCATTTTTTCTCATTTTTTCTCATTTACTCTCTGTTTTTCCCATTTTTTCTCTGTTTTTCTCAGTTTTTTTCATTTGTTTTTCTGTTTCTCTCAGTTTTTCTGTTCTTTTCATTTGTTCTGTTTTGCTCATTTGTTTGCAGTTTTTCTCAAATGTTCTCATTTTTTCTCAGTTTTTCTCATTTATTCTTATTTTTTCACATTTTTTCTCAGTTCTCAGTTTTTCACAATTTTTCTCAATTTGTCTCATTTTTTCACATTTTTTTCTCAGTTTTCTCATTTCTCTCATTTTTTAAAATCAGTTTTCTCAGTTTTTCTCATTTTTCCTCCTTTTTTCTAATTTTTTTCTCAATTTTTCTCATTTTTTATCAGTTCTCACTTTTGCTGTTTTTCTCAATTTTTCTCATTTTTTTTCCACATTTTTTCTCAGTTTTTATCATTTTCTCTCATTTTTTATCAGTGTTTCTCTTTTTGTCTCATTTTTCATCAGTTTTTATCAGTTTTCCTCAGTTTTTCTAATTTTTCCTCATTTTTTCTAATTTTTCTCAGTTTTTGTCATTTGTTTTTCTGTTTTTCTCAGTTTTTGTGTTCTTGTCCTTTGTTCTGTTTTGCTCATTTGTTTGCAGTTTTTGTCAGATGTTCTCATTTTTTCTGTTTTTCTCAATTTTTCTCATTTTTTCTCATTTCTTCACATTTTTTTTCAGTTTTTCAGTTTATCGCAATTTTTCTCAGTTTTTTCTTGTTTTTCAATTTTTCTTAGTTGTTTTCGTTGTTTTTCTCAGATTTCTCTGTTTTTCTCAGTTTTTCTCAGTTTTCCACATTTGTTTTTTTCCAATTTTTCTGCTTTTCTCATTTGTTCCCAGTTTTTCTCATTTGTTCGCAGTTTTTCTCATTTTTTCGCAGTTTTTCTCATTTTTTCTGATATTTTCACAGTTTTTCTTTCTTTTTCTTTGTTTTCCTCATTGTTTCTCCTTTTGCTCAGTTTTTCTCATTTTCTCACAATTTTTCTCATTTATTCCCAGTTTTTTCTTGTTTTTCAGTTTTTCTTAGATTCTTTCGTTCTTTTTCTCAGTTTGTCGTTGTTTTTCTCAGATTTTTTCAGTTTTTCTCATTTGTATTCCTCAGTTTTTCTCATTTGTTTTGCTCAGTTTTTCACATTTGTTTTTCTCAGTTTTTCACATTTTCTCAGTTTTTCTCATTTTTTCTCATTTGTTCTCATTTTTTTCTCAGTTTTTCGCAATTTTTCTCTTTTTGTCTTATTCTTTGACATTTTTTCTCAGTTGTTCGCAGTTTTTCTCATTTTTTCGCAGTTTTTCTCATTTTTTCTGATATTTTCACAGTTTTTCTTTCTTTTTCTTTGTTTTCCTCATTGTTTCTCCTTTTGCTCAGTTTTTCTCATTTTCTCACAATTTTTCTCATTTATTCCCAGTTTTTTCTTGTTTTTCAGTTTTTCTTAGATTCTTTCGTTCTTTTTCTCAGTTTGTCGTTGTTTTTCTCAGATTTTTTCAGTTTTTCTCATTTGTATTCCTCAGTTTTTCTCATTTGTTTTGTTCAGTTTTTCACATTTGTTTTTCTCAGTTTTTCACATTTTCTCAGTTTTTCTCATTTTTTCTCATTTGTTCTCATTTTTTTCTCAGTTTTTCGCAATTTTTCTCTTTTTGTCTTATTTTTTGACATTTTTTCTCAGTTTTTCACATTTTTCTCATTTTTTCGCAATTTTTCTCTCTGTCTCATTTCTTCTCATTTTTTCTCATACTCTCTGTTTTTCCCATTTTTTCTCTGTTTTTCTCAGTTTTTCTCATTTGTTTTTTTCAGTTTTTCACATTTGTTTTTCTCTGTTTTTCTCAGTTTTTCTCATTTGTTTTATCCAATTTTTCAGTTTTTCTCACTTGTTCCCAGTTTTTCTCATTTGTTCGCAATTTTTCTGATATTTTCGCAGTTTTACATTTTTTACATTTTTCCTCAGTTTTTCTCAGTTTTACATTTGTTTTTTTCCAATTTTTCTGCTTTTCTCATTTGTTCCCAGTTTTTCTCATTTGTTCGCAGTTTTTCTCATTTTTTCGCAGTTTTTCTCATTTTTTCTGATATTTTCACAGTTTTTCTTTCTTTTTCTTTGTTTTCCTCATTGTTTCTCCTTTTGCTCAGTTTTTCTCATTTTCTCACAATTTTTCTCATTTATTCCCAGTTTTTTCTTGTTTTTCAGTTTTTCTTAGATTCTTTCGTTCTTTTTCTCAGTTTGTCGTTGTTTTTCTCAGATTTTTTCAGTTTTTCTCATTTGTATTCCTCAGTTTTTCTCATTTGTTTTGCTCAGTTTTTCACATTTGTTTTTCTCAGTTTTTCACATTTTCTCAGTTTTTCTCATTTTTTCTCATTTGTTCTCATTTTTTTCTCAGTTTTTCGCAATTTTTCTCTTTTTGTCTTATTCTTTGACATTTTTTCTCAGTTTTTCACATTTTTCTCATTTTTTCGCAATTTTTCTCTCTGTCTCATTTCTTCTCATTTTTTCTCATACTCTCTGTTTTTCCCATTTTTTCTCTGTTTTTCTCAGTTTTTCTCATTTGTTTTTTTCAGTTTTTCACATTTGTTTTTCTCTGTTTTTCTCAGTTTTTCTCATTTGTTTTATCCAATTTTTCAGTTTTTCTCACTTGTTCCCAGTTTTTCTCATTTGTTCGCAATTTTTCTGATATTTTCGCAGTTTTACATTTTTTACATTTTTCCTCAGTTTTTCTCAGTTTTACATTTGTTTTTTTCCAATTTTTCTGCTTTTCTCATTTGTTCCCAGTTTTTCTCATTTGTTCGCAGTTTTTCTCATTTTTTCGCAGTTTTACATTTGTTTTTTTCCAATTTTTCTGCTTTTCTCATTTGTTCCCAGTTTTTCTCATTTGTTCGCAGTTTTTCTCATTTTTTCGCAGTTTTTCTCATTTTTTCTGATATTTTCACAGTTTTTCTTTCTTTTTCTTTGTTTTCCTCATTGTTTCTCCTTTTGCTCAGTTTTTCTCATTTTCTCACAATTTTTCTCATTTATTCCCAGTTTTTTCTTGTTTTTCAGTTTTTCTTAGATTCTTTCGTTCTTTTTCTCAGTTTGTCGTTGTTTTTCTCAGATTTTTTCAGTTTTTCTCATTTGTATTCCTCATTTTTTCTCATTTGTTTTGCTCAGTTTTTCACATTTGTTTTTCTCAGTTTTTCACATTTTCTCAGTTTTTCTCATTTTTTCTCATTTGTTCTCATTTTTTTCTCAGTTTTTCGCAATTTTTCTCTTTTTGTCTTATTTTTTGACATTTTTTCTCAGTTTTTCACATTTTTCTCATTTTTTCGCAATTTTTCTCTCTGTCTCATTTCTTCTCATTTTTTCTCATACTCTCTGTTTTTCCCATTTTTTCTCTGTTTTTCTCAGTTTTTCTCATTTGTTTTTTTCAGTTTTTCACATTTGTTTTTCTCTGTTTTTCTCAGTTTTTCTCATTTGTTTTATCCAATTTTTCAGTTTTTCTCACTTGTTCCCAGTTTTTCTCATTTGTTCGCAATTTTTCTGATATTTTCGCAGTTTTACATTTTTTACATTTTTCCTCAGTTTTTCTCAGTTTTACATTTGTTTTTTTCCAATTTTTCTGCTTTTCTCATTTGTTCCCAGTTTTTCTCATTTGTTCGCAGTTTTTCTCATTTTTTCGCAGTTTTTCTCATTTTTTCTGATATTTTCACAGTTTTTCTTTCTTTTTCTTTGTTTTCCTCATTGTTTCTCCTTTTGCTCAGTTTTTCTCATTTTCTCACAATTTTTCTCATTTATTCCCAGTTTTTTCTTGTTTTTCAGTTTTTCTTAGATTCTTTCGTTCTTTTTCTCAGTTTGTCGTTGTTTTTCTCAGATTTTTTCAGTTTTTCTCATTTGTATTCCTCAGTTTTTCTCATTTGTTTTGCTCAGTTTTTCACATTTGTTTTTCTCAGTTTTTCACATTTTCTCAGTTTTTCTCATTTTTTCTCATTTGTTCTCATTTTTTTCTCAGTTTTTCGCAATTTTTCTCTTTTTGTCTTATTTTTTGACATTTTTTCTCAGTTTTTCACATTTTTCTCATTTTTTCGCAATTTTTCTCTCTGTCTCATTTCTTCTCATTTTTTCTCATTTACTCTCTGTTTTTCCCATTTTTTTCTCTGTTTTTCTCAGTTTTTCTCATTTGTTTTTTTCAGTTTTTCACATTTGTTTTTCTCTGTTTTTCTCAGTTTTTCTCATTTGTTTTATCCAATTTTTCAGTTTTGCTCACTTGTTCCAAGTTTTTCTCATTTGTTCGCAATTTTTCTGATATTTTCGCAGTTTTACATTTTTTACATTTTTCCTCAGTTTTTCTCAGTTTTTGTCAGTTTTTCTCATTTCTTCTCTTTTTGTCTCATTTTTTCTCATTTTTTTCTCAGTTTTTCGCAATTTTTCTCTTTTTGTCTTATTTTTTGACATTTTTTTCTCAGTTTTTTACATTTTTCTCAGTTTTTCGCAATTTTTCTCTCTTTGTCTCATTTTTTCTCATTTTTTCTCATTTACTCTCTGTTTTTCCCATTTTTTCTCTGTTTTTCTCAGTTTCTTTCATTTGTTTTTCTGTTTCTCTCAGTTTTTCTGTTCTTTTCATTTGTTCTGTTTTGCTCATTTGTTTGCAGTTTTTCTCAAATGTTCTCATTTTTTCTCAGTTTTTCTCATTTATTCTTATTTTTTCACATTTTTTCTCAGTTCTCAGTTTTTCACAATTTTTCTCAATTTGTCTCATTTTTTCACATTTTTTTCTCAGTTTTCTCATTTCTCTCATTTTTTAAAATCAGTTTTCTCAGTTTTTCTCATTTTTCCTCCTTTTTTCTAATTTTTTTCTCAATTTTTCTCATTTTTTATCAGTTCTCACTTTTGCTGTTTTTCTCAATTTTTCTCATTTTTTTTCCACATTTTTTCTCAGTTTTTATCATTTTCTCTCATTTTTTATCAGTGTTTCTCTTTTTGTCTCATTTTTCATCAGTTTTTATCAGTTTTCCTCAGTTTTTCTAATTTTTCCTCATTTTTTCTAATTTTTCTCAGTTTTTGTCATTTGTTTTTCTGTTTTTCTCAGTTTTTGTGTTCTTGTCCTTTGTTCTGTTTTGCTCATTTGTTTGCAGTTTTTGTCAGATGTTCTCATTTTTTCTGTTTTTCTCAATTTTTCTCATTTTTTCTCATTTCTTCACATTTTTTTTCAGTTTTTCAGTTTATCGCAATTTTTCTCAGTTTTTTCTTGTTTTTCAATTTTTCTTAGTTGTTTTTGTTGTTTTTCTCAGATTTCTCTGTTTTTCTCAGTTTTTCTCAGTTTTCCACATTTGTTTTTTTCCAATTTTTCTGCTTTTCTCATTTGTTCCCAGTTTTTCTCATTTGTTCGCAGTTTTTCTCATTTTTTCGCAGTTTTTCTCATTTTTTCTGATATTTTCACAGTTTTTCTTTCTTTTTCTTTGTTTTCCTCATTGTTTCTCCTTTTGCTCAGTTTTTCTCATTTTCTCACAATTTTTCTCATTTATTCCCAGTTTTTTCTTGTTTTTCAGTTTTTCTTAGATTCTTTCGTTCTTTTTCTCAGTTTGTCGTTGTTTTTCTCAGATTTTTTCAGTTTTTCTCATTTGTATTCCTCAGTTTTTCTCATTTGTTTTGCTCAGTTTTTCACATTTGTTTTTCTCAGTTTTTCACATTTTCTCAGTTTTTCTCATTTTTTCTCATTTGTTCTCATTTTTTTCTCAGTTTTTCGCAATTTTTCTCTTTTTGTCTTATTTTTTGACATTTTTTCTCAGTTTTTCACATTTTTCTCATTTTTTCGCAATTTTTCTCTCTGTCTCATTTCTTCTCATTTTTTCTCATACTCTCTGTTTTTCCCATTTTTTCTCTGTTTTTCTCAGTTTTTCTCATTTGTTTTTTTCAGTTTTTCACATTTGTTTTTCTCTGTTTTTCTCAGTTTTTCTCATTTGTTTTATCCAATTGTTCAGTTTTTCTCACTTGTTCCCAGTTTTTCTCATTTGTTCGCAATTTTTCTGATATTTTCGCAGTTTTACATTTTTTACATTTTTCCTCAGTTTTTCTCAGTTTTTGTCAGTTTTTCTCATTTCTTCTCTTTTTGTCTCATTTTTTCTCATTTTTTTCTCAGTTTTTCGCAATTTTTCTCTTTTTGTCTTATTTTTTGACATTTTTTTCTCAGTTTTTTACATTTTTCTCAGTTTTTCGCAATATTTCTCTCTTTGTCTCATTTTTTCTCATTTTTTCTCATTTACTCTCTGTTTTTCCCATTTTTTCTCTGTTTTTCTCAGTTTTTTTCATTTGTTTTTCTGTTTCTCAGTTTTTCTGTTCTTTTCATTTGTTCTGTTTTGCTCATTTGTTTGCAGTTTTTCTCAAATGTTCTCATTTTTTCTCAGTTTTTCTCATTTATTCTTATTTTTTCACATTTTTTCTCAGTTCTCAGTTTTTCACAATTTTTCTCAATTTGTCTCATTTTTTCACATTTTTTTCTCAGTTTTCTCATTTCTCTCATTTTTTAAAATCAGTTTTCTCAGTTTTTCTCATTTTTCCTCCTTTTTTCTAATTTTTTTCTCAATTTTTCTCATTTTTTATCAGTTCTCACTTTTGCTGTTTTTCTCAATTTTTCTCATTTTTTTTCCACATTTTTTCTCAGTTTTTATCATTTTCTCTCATTTTTTATCAGTGTTTCTCTTTTTGTTTCATTTTTCATCAGTTTTTATCAGTTTTCCTCAGTTTTTCTAATTTTTCCTCATTTTTTCTAATTTTTCTCAGTTTTTGTCATTTGTTTTTCTGTTTTTCTCAGTTTTTGTGTTCTTGTCCTTTGTTCTGTTTTGCTCATTTGTTTGCAGTTTTTGTCAGATGTTCTCATTTTTTCTGTTTTTCTCAATTTTTCTCATTTTTTCTCATTTCTTCACATTTTTTTTCAGTTTTTCAGTTTATCGCAATTTTTCTCAGTTTTTTCTTGTTTTTCAATTTTTCTTAGTTGTTTTCGTTGTTTTTCTCAGATTTCTCTGTTTTTCTCAGTTTTTCTCAGTTTTCCACATTTGTTTTTTTCCAATTTTTCTGCTTTTCTCATTTGTTCCCAGTTTTTCTCATTTGTTCGCAGTTTTTCTCATTTTTTCTGATATTTTCACAGTTTTTCTTTCTTTTTCTTTGTTTTCCTCATTGTTTCTCCTTTTGCTCAGTTTTTCTCATTTTCTCACAATTTTTCTCATTTATTCCCAGTTTTTTCTTGTTTTTCAGTTTTTCTTAGATTCTTTCGTTCTTTTTCTCAGTTTGTCGTTGTTTTTCTCAGATTTTTTCAGTTTTTCTCATTTGTATTCCTCAGTTTTTCTCATTTGTTTTGCTCAGTTTTTCACATTTGTTTTTCTCAGTTTTTCACATTTTCTCAGTTTTTCTCATTTTTTCTCATTTGTTCTCATTTTTTTCTCAGTTTTTCGCAATTTTTCTCTTTTTGTCTTATTTTTTGACATTTTTTCTCAGTTTTTCACATTTTTCTCATTTTTTCGCAATTTTTCTCTCTGTCTCATTTCTTCTCATTTTTTCTCATACTCTCTGTTTTTCCCATTTTTTCTCTGTTTTTCTCAGTTTTTCTCATTTGTTTTTTTCAGTTTTTCACATTTGTTTTTCTCTGTTTTTCTCAGTTTTTCTCATTTGTTTTATCCAATTTTTCAGTTTTTCTCACTTGTTCCCAGTTTTTCTCATTTGTTCGCAATTTTTCTGATATTTTCGCAGTTTTACATTTTTTACATTTTTCCTCAGTTTTTCTCAGTTTTACATTTGTTTTTTTTCAATTTTTCTGCTTTTCTCATTTGTTCCCAGTTTTTCTCATTTGTTCGCAGTTTTTCTCATTTTTTCGCAGTTTTTCTCATTTTTTCTGATATTTTCACAGTTTTTCTTTCTTTTTCTTTGTTTTCCTCATTGTTTCTCCTTTTGCTCAGTTTTTCTCATTTTCTCACAATTTTTCTCATTTATTCCCAGTTTTTTCTTGTTTTTCAGTTTTTCTTAGATTCTTTCGTTCTTTTTCTCAGTTTGTCGTTGTTTTTCTCAGATTTTTTCAGTTTTTCTCATTTGTATTCCTCAGTTTTTCTCATTTGTTTTGCTCAGTTTTTCACATTTGTTTTTCTCAGTTTTTCACATTTTCTCAGTTTTTCTCATTTTTTCTCATTTGTTCTCATTTTTTTCTCAGTTTTTCGCAATTTTTCTCTTTTTGTCTTATTTTTTGACATTTTTTCTCAGTTTTTCACATTTTTCTCATTTTTTCGCAATTTTTCTCTCTGTCTCATTTCTTCTCATTTTTTCTCATACTCTCTGTTTTTCCCATTTTTTCTCTGTTTTTCTCAGTTTTTCTCATTTGTTTTTTTCAGTTTTTCACATTTGTTTTTCTCTGTTTTTCTCAGTTTTTCTCATTTGTTTTATCCAATTTTTCAGTTTTTCTCACTTGTTCCCAGTTTTTCTCATTTGTTCGCAATTTTTCTGATATTTTCGCAGTTTTACATTTTTTACATTTTTCCTCAGTTTTTCTCAGTTTTACATTTGTTTTTTTCCAATTTTTCTGCTTTTCTCATTTGTTCCCAGTTTTTCTCATTTGTTCGCAGTTTTTCTCATTTTTTCGCAGTTTTACATTTGTTTTTTTCCAATTTTTCTGCTTTTCTCATTTGTTCCCAGTTTTTCTCATTTGTTCGCAGTTTTTCTCATTTTTTCGCAGTTTTTCTCATTTTTTCTGATATTTTCACAGTTTTTCTTTCTTTTTCTTTGTTTTCCTCATTGTTTCTCCTTTTGCTCAGTTTTTCTCATTTTCTCACAATTTTTCTCATTTATTCCCAGTTTTTTCTTGTTTTTCAGTTTTTCTTAGATTCTTTCGTTCTTTTTCTCAGTTTGTCGTTGTTTTTCTCAGATTTTTTCAGTTTTTCTCATTTGTATTCCTCATTTTTTCTCATTTGTTTTGCTCAGTTTTTCACATTTGTTTTTCTCAGTTTTTCACATTTTCTCAGTTTTTCTCATTTTTTCTCATTTGTTCTCATTTTTTTCTCAGTTTTTCGCAATTTTTCTCTTTTTGTCTTATTTTTTGACATTTTTTCTCAGTTTTTCACATTTTTCTCATTTTTTCGCAATTTTTCTCTCTGTCTCATTTCTTCTCATTTTTTCTCATACTCTCTGTTTTTCCCATTTTTTCTCTGTTTTTCTCAGTTTTTCTCATTTGTTTTTTTCAGTTTTTCACATTTGTTTTTCTCTGTTTTTCTCAGTTTTTCTCATTTGTTTTATCCAATTTTTCAGTTTTTCTCACTTGTTCCCAGTTTTTCTCATTTGTTCGCAATTTTTCTGATATTTTCGCAGTTTTACATTTTTTACATTTTTCCTCAGTTTTTCTCAGTTTTACATTTGTTTTTTTCCAATTTTTCTGCTTTTCTCATTTGTTCCCAGTTTTTCTCATTTGTTCGCAGTTTTTCTCATTTTTTCGCAGTTTTACATTTGTTTTTTTCCAATTTTTCTGCTTTTCTCATTTGTTCCCAGTTTTTCTCATTTGTTCGCAGTTTTTCTCATTTTTTTCGCAGTTTTTCTCATTTTTTCTGATATTTTCACAGTTTTTCTTTCTTTTTCTTTGTTTTCCTCATTGTTTCTCCTTTTGCTCAGTTTTTCTCATTTTCTCACAATTTTTCTCATTTATTCCCAGTTTTTTCTTGTTTTTCAGTTTTTCTTAGATTCTTTCGTTCTTTTTCTCAGTTTGTCGTTGTTTTTCTCAGATTTTTTCAGTTTTTCTCATTTGTATTCCTCAGTTTTTCTCATTTGTTTTGCTCAGTTTTTCACATTTGTTTTTCTCAGTTTTTCACATTTTCTCAGTTTTTCTCATTTTTTCTCATTTGTTCTCATTTTTTTCTCAGTTTTTCGCAATTTTTCTCTTTTTGTCTTATTTTTTGACATTTTTTCTCAGTTTTTCACATTTTTCTCATTTTTTCGCAATTTTTCTCTCTGTCTCATTTCTTCTCATTTTTTCTCATACTCTCTGTTTTTCCCATTTTTTCTCTGTTTTTCTCAGTTTTTCTCATTTGTTTTTTTCAGTTTTTCACATTTGTTTTTCTCTGTTTTTCTCAGTTTTTCTCATTTGTTTTATCCAATTTTTCAGTTTTTCTCACTTGTTCCCAGTTTTTCTCATTTGTTCGCAATTTTTCTGATATTTTCGCAGTTTTACATTTTTTACATTTTTCCTCAGTTTTTCTCAGTTTTACATTTGTTTTTTTCCAATTTTTCTGCTTTTCTCATTTGTTCCCAGTTTTTCTCATTTGTTCGCAGTTTTTCTCATTTTTTCGCAGTTTTTCTCATTTTTTCTGATATTTTCACAGTTTTTCTTTCTTTTTCTTTGTTTTCCTCATTGTTTCTCCTTTTGCTCAGTTTTTTCTCATTTTCTCACAATTTTTCTCATTTATTCCCAGTTTTTTCTTGTTTTTCAGTTTTTCTTAGATTCTTTCGTTCTTTTTCTCAGTTTGTCGTTGTTTTTCTCAGATTTTTTCAGTTTTTCTCATTTGTATTCCTCAGTTTTTCTCATTTGTTTTGCTCAGTTTTTCACATTTGTTTTTCTCAGTTTTTCACATTTTCTCAGTTTTTCTCATTTTTTCTCATTTGTTCTCATTTTTTCTCAGTTTTTCGCAATTTTTCTCTTTTTGTCTTATTTTTTGACATTTTTCTCAGTTTTTCACATTTTTCTCATTTTTTCGCAATTTTTCTCTCTGTCTCATTTCTTCTCATTTTTTCTCATTTACTCTCTGTTTTTCCCATTTTTTTCTCTGTTTTTCTCAGTTTTTCTCATTTGTTTTTTTCAGTTTTTCACATTTGTTTTTCTCTGTTTTCTCAGTTTTTCTCATTTGTTTTATCCAATTTTTCAGTTTTTCTCACTTGTTCCCAGTTTTTCTCATTTGTTCGCAATTTTTCTGATATTTTCGCAGTTTTTACATTTTTTACATTTTTCCTCAGTTTTTCTCAGTTTTTGTCAGTTTTTCTCATTTCTTCTCTTTTTGTCTCATTTTTTCTCATTTTTTTCTCAGTTTTTCGCAATTTTTCTCTTTTTGTCTTATTTTTTGACATTTTTTTCTCAGTTTTTTACATTTTTCTCATTTTTTCGCAATTTTTCTCTCTTTGTCTCATTTTTTCTCATTTTTTCTCATTTACTCTCTGTTTTTCCCATTTTTTCTCTGTTTTCTCAGTTTCTTTCATTTGTTTTTCTGTTTCTCTCAGTTTTTCTGTTCTTTTCATTTGTTCTGTTTTGCTCATTTGTTTGCAGTTTTTCTCAAATGTTCTCATTTTTTCTCAGTTTTTCTCATTTATTCTTATTTTTTCACATTTTTTCTCAGTTCTCAGTTTTTCACAATTTTTCTCAATTTGTCTCATTTTTTCACATTTTTTTCTCAGTTTTCTCATTTCTCTCATTTTTTAAAATCAGTTTTCTCAGTTTTTCTCATTTTTCCTCCTTTTTTCTAATTTTTTTCTCAATTTTTCTCATTTTTTATCAGTTCTCACTTTTGCTGTTTTTCTCAATTTTTCTCATTTTTTTTCCACATTTTTTCTCAGTTTTTATCATTTTCTCTCATTTTTTATCAGTGTTTCTCTTTTTGTCTCATTTTTCATCAGTTTTTATCAGTTTTCCTCAGTTTTTCTAATTTTTCCTCATTTTTTCTAATTTTTCTCAGTTTTTGTCATTTGTTTTTCTGTTTTTCTCAGTTTTTGTGTTCTTGTCCTTTGTTCTGTTTTGCTCATTTGTTTGCAGTTTTTGTCAGATGTTCTCATTTTTTCTGTTTTTCTCAATTTTTCTCATTTTTTCTCATTTCTTCACATTTTTTTTCAGTTTTTCAGTTTATCGCAATTTTTCTCAGTTTTTTCTTGTTTTTCAATTTTTCTTAGTTGTTTTCGTTGTTTTTCTCAGATTTCTCTGTTTTTCTCAGTTTTTCTCAGTTTTCCACATTTGTTTTTTTCCAATTTTTCTGCTTTTCTCATTTGTTCCCAGTTTTTCTCATTTGTTCGCAGTTTTTCTCATTTTTTCGCAGTTTTTCTCATTTTTTCTGATATTTTCACAGTTTTTCTTTCTTTTTCTTTGTTTTCCTCATTGTTTCTCCTTTTGCTCAGTTTTTCTCATTTTCTCTCAATTTTTCTCATTTATTCCCAGTTTTTTCTTGTTTTTCAGTTTTTCTTAGATTCTTTCGTTCTTTTTCTCAGTTTGTCGTTGTTTTTCTCAGATTTTTTCAGTTTTTCTCATTTGTATTCCTCAGTTTTTCTCATTTGTTTTGCTCAGTTTTTCACATTTGTTTTTCTCAGTTTTTCACATTTTCTCAGTTTTTCTCATTTTTTCTCATTTGTTCTCATTTTTTTCTCAGTTTTTCGCAATTTTTCTCTTTTTGTCTTATTTTTTGACATTTTTTCTCAGTTTTTCACATTTTTCTCATTTTTTCGCAATTTTTCTCTCTGTCTCATTTCTTCTCATTTTTTCTCATACTCTCTGTTTTTCCCATTTTTTCTCTGTTTTTCTCAGTTTTTCTCATTTGTTTTTTTCAGTTTTTCACATTTGTTTTTCTCTGTTTTTCTCAGTTTTTCTCATTTGTTTTATCCAATTTTTCAGTTTTTCTCACTTGTTCCCAGTTTTTCTCATTTGTTCGCAATTTTTCTGATATTTTCGCAGTTTTACATTTTTTACATTTTTCCTCAGTTTTTCTCAGTTTTACATTTGTTTTTTTCCAATTTTTCTGCTTTTCTCATTTGTTCCCAGTTTTTCTCATTTGTTCGCAGTTTTTCTCATTTTTTCGCAGTTTTTCTCATTTTTTCTGATATTTTCACAGTTTTTCTTTCTTTTTCTTTGTTTTCCTCATTGTTTCTCCTTTTGCTCAGTTTTTCTCATTTTCTCACAATTTTTCTCATTTATTCCCAGTTTTTTCTTGTTTTTCAGTTTTTCTTAGATTCTTTCGTTCTTTTTCTCAGTTTGTCGTTGTTTTTCTCAGATTTTTTCAGTTTTTCTCATTTGTATTCCTCAGTTTTTCTCATTTGTTTTGCTCAGTTTTTCACATTTGTTTTTCTCAGTTTTTCACATTTTCTCAGTTTTTCTCATTTTTTCTCATTTGTTCTCATTTTTTTCTCAGTTTTTCGCAATTTTTCTCTTTTTGTCTTATTTTTTGACATTTTTTCTCAGTTTTTCACATTTTTCTCATTTTTTCGCAATTTTTCTCTCTGTCTCATTTCTTCTCATTTTTTCTCATACTCTCTGTTTTTCCCATTTTTTCTCTGTTTTTCTCAGTTTTTCTCATTTGTTTTTTTCAGTTTTTCACATTTGTTTTTCTCTGTTTTTCTCAGTTTTTCTCATTTGTTTTATCCAATTTTTCAGTTTTTCTCACTTGTTCCCAGTTTTTCTCATTTGTTCGCAATTTTTCTGATATTTTCGCAGTTTTACATTTTTTACATTTTTCCTCAGTTTTTCTCAGTTTTACATTTGTTTTTTTCCAATTTTTCTGCTTTTCTCATTTGTTCCCAGTTTTTCTCATTTGTTCGCAGTTTTTCTCATTTTTTCGCAGTTTTACATTTGTTTTTTTCCAATTTTTCTGCTTTTCTCATTTGTTCCCAGTTTTTCTCATTTGTTCGCAGTTTTTCTCATTTTTTCGCAGTTTTTCTCATTTTTTCTGATATTTTCACAGTTTTTCTTTCTTTTTCTTTGTTTTCCTCATTGTTTCTCCTTTTGCTCAGTTTTTCTCATTTTCTCACAATTTTTCTCATTTATTCCCAGTTTTTTCTTGTTTTTCAGTTTTTCTTAGATTCTTTCGTTCTTTTTCTCAGTTTGTCGTTGTTTTTCTCAGATTTTTTCAGTTTTTCTCATTTGTATTCCTCATTTTTTCTCATTTGTTTTGCTCAGTTTTTCACATTTGTTTTTCTCAGTTTTTCACATTTTCTCAGTTTTTCTCATTTTTTCTCATTTGTTCTCATTTTTTTCTCAGTTTTTCGCAATTTTTCTTTTTTTGTCTTATTTTTTGACATTTTTTCTCAGTTTTTCACATTTTTCTCATTTTTTCGCAATTTTTCTCTCTGTCTCATTTCTTCTCATTTTTTCTCATACTCTCTGTTTTTCCCATTTTTTCTCTGTTTTTCTCAGTTTTTCTCATTTGTTTTTTTCAGTTTTTCACATTTGTTTTTCTCTGTTTTCTCAGTTTTTCTCATTTGTTTTATCCAATTTTTCAGTTTTTCTCACTTGTTCCCAGTTTTTCTCATTTGTTCGCAGTTTTTCTCATTTTTTCGCAGTTTTTCTCATTTTTTCTGATATTTTCACAGTTTTTCTTTCTTTTTCTTTGTTTTCCTCATTGTTTCTCCTTTTGCTCAGTTTTTCTCATTTTCTCACAATTTTTCTCATTTATTCCCAGTTTTTTCTTGTTTTTCAGTTTTTCTTAGATTCTTTCTTTCTTTTTCTCAGTTTGTCGTTGTTTTTCTCAGATTTTTTCAGTTTTTCTCATTTGTATTCCTCAGTTTTTCTCATTTGTTTTGCTCAGTTTTTCACATTTGTTTTTCTCAGTTTTTCACATTTTCTCAGTTTTCTCATTTTTTCTCATTTGTTCTCATTTTTTTCTCAGTTTTTCGCAATTTTTCTCTTTTTGTCTTATTTTTTGACATTTTTTTCTCAGTTTTTCACATTTTCTCATTTTTTCGCAATTTTTTCTCTCTGTCTCATTTCTTCTCATTTTTTCTCATTTACTCTCTGTTTTCCCATTTTTTTCTCTGTTTTTCTCAGTTTTTCTCATTTGTTTTTTCAGTTTTTCACATTTGTTTTTCTCTGTTTTTCTCAGTTTTTTCTCATTTGTTTTATCCAATTTTTCAGTTTTTCTCACTTGTTCCCAGTTTTTCTCATTTGTTCGCAATTTTCTGATATTTTCGCAGTTTTACATTTTTTACATTTTTCCTCAGTTTTTTGTCAGTTTTCTCATTTTTTCTCTTTTTGTCTCATTTTTTCTCATTTTTTTCTCAGTTTTTCGCAATTTTTCTCTTTTTGTCTTATTTTTTGACATTTTTTTCTCAGTTTTTTACATTTTCTCAGTTTTTCGCAATTTTTCTCTCTTTGTCTCATTTTTTCTCATTTTTCTCATTTACTCTCTGTTTTTCCCATTTTTTCTCTGTTTTTCTCAGTTTTTTCATTTGTTTTCTGTTTCTCTCAGTTTTTCTGTTCTTTTCATTTGTTCTGTTTTGCTCATTTGTTTGCAGTTTTTCTCAAATGTTCTCATTTTTTCTCAGTTTTTCTCATTTATTCTTATTTTTCACATTTTTTCTCAGTTCTCAGTTTTTCACAATTTTTCTCAATTTGTCTCATTTTTTCACATTTTTTTCTCAGTTTTCTCATTCTCTCATTTTTTTAAATCAGTTTTCTCAGTTTTCTCATTTTTCCTCCTTTCTTCTAATTTTTTTCTCAATTTTTCTCATTTTTTATCAGTTCTCACTTTTGCTGTTTTTCTCATTTTTCTCATTTTTTTTTCCACATTTTTCTCAGTTTTATCATTTTCTCTCATTTTTTATGTGTTTCTCTTTTTGTCTCATTTTTCATCAGTTTTTATCAGTTTTCCTCAGTTTTTCTAATTTTTCCTCATTTTTTCTAATTTTTCTCAGTTTTTGTCATTTGTTTTTCTGTTTTTCTCAGTTTTTGTGTTCTTGTCCTTGTTCTGTTTTGCTCATTTGTTGCAGTTTTTGTCAGATGTTCTCATTTTTTCTGTTTTCCTCAATTTTTCTCATTTTTTCTCATTTCTTCACATTTTTTTTCAGTTTTTCAGTTTATCGCAATTTTTCTCAGTTTTTCTTGTTTTTCAATTTTTCTTAGTTGTTTTCGTTGTTTTTCTCAGATTTCTCTGTTTTTCTCAGTTTTTCTCAGTTTTCCACATTTGTTTTTTTCCAATTTTTCTGCTTTTCTCATTTGTTCCCAGTTTTTCTCATTTGTTCGCAGTTTTTCTCATTTTTTCGCAGTTTTTCTCATTTTTTCTGATATTTTCACAGTTTTTCTTTCTTTTTCTTTGTTTTCCTCATTGTTTCTCCTTTTGCTCAGTTTTTCTCATTTTCTCACAATTTTTCTCATTTATTCCCAGTTTTTTCTTGTTTTTCAGTATTTCTTAGATTCTTTCGTTCTTTTTCTCAGTTTGTCGTTGTTTTTCTCAGATTTTTTCAGTTTTTTTCATTTGTATTCCTCAGTTTTTCTCATTTGTTTTGCTCAGTTTTTCACATTTTGTTTTTCTCAGTTTTTCACATTTTCTCAGTTTTTCTCATTTTTTCTCATTTGTTCTCATTTTTTCTCAGTTTTTCGCAATTTTTCTCTTTTTGTCTTATTTTTTGACATTTTTTCTCAGTTTTTCACATTTTTCTCATTTTTTCGCAATTTTTCTCTCTGTCTCATTTCTTCTCATTTTTTCTCATTTACTCTCTGTTTTTCCCATTTTTTCTCTGTTTTTCTCAGTTTTTTCTCATTTGTTTTTCTGTTCTTCTCAGTTTTTCTGTTCTTGTACTTTGTTCTGTTTGCTCATTTGTTTGCAGTTATTCTCAGATGTTCTCATTTTTTCTCAGGTTTTCTCATTTCTTATTTTTTCACATTTTTTCTCACTTCTCAGTTTTTCACAATTTTTCTCGTTTTGTCTCAATTTTTCACATTTTTCTGTTTTTCTCATTTCTCTCATTTTGTTATCAGTTTTTCTCAGTTTTTCTCATTTTTCCTCATTTTTTTCTAATTTTTTGCTCAGTTTTTCTCATTTTTTATCAGTTCTCCCTTTTGCTGAGTTTTTCTCAGTTTTTCTCATTTATTCTCATCTTTTACATTTTTTCTCAGTTTTTCTCAGTTTTTAATAGCTTTTCTAATTTTTCCTCATTTTTCTCAGTTTTTGTCATTTGTTTTTCTGTTTTTCTCAGTTTTTCTGTTCTTGTCCTTTGTTCTGTTTTGCTCATTTGTTTGCAGTTTTTCTCAGATGTTCTCATTTTTTCTGTTTTTCTCAGTTTTTCTCATTTTGTCTCATTTCTTCACATTTTTTCTCAGTTTTTCAGTTTTTCGCAATTTTCTCAGTTTTTCTTGTTTTTCAATTTTTCTTAGTTGTTTTCGTTGTTTTTCTCAGATTTCTCTGTTTTTCTCAGTTTTTCTCAGTTTTCCACATTTGTTTTTCCAAATTTTCTGTTTTTCTCATTTGTTCCCAGTTTTTCTAATTTGTTCGCAGTTTTTCTCATTTTTTCTGATATTTTCGCAGTTTTTCTTTGTTTTTCTTTGTTTTCCTCATTGTTTCTCCTTTTGCTCAGTTTTTCTCATTTTGTCTCAATTTTTCTCATTTTTCCCCTGTTTTTTCTTGTTTTTCAGTTTTTCTTAGATTTTTTTTCGTTCTTTTTATCATTTTTTTGTTGTTTTTCTCAGATTTTTTCAGTTTTTCTCATTTGTATTCCTCAGTGTTTCTCATTTGTTTTGCTCAGTTTTTCACATTTGTTTTTCTCAGTTTTTCACTTTGTTTTACTCAGTTTTTCTCATTTGTTTTATCCAATTTTTCTGTTTTTCTCATTTGTTCCCAGTTTTTCTCATTTGTTCGCATTTTTTCGCATTTTTTCCGCATTTTTACTGATATTTTCGCAGTTTTACATTTTTTAAATTTTTTTCTCAGTTTTTCTCAGTTCTTCTCAGTTTTTCTCATTTTTTCTCTTTTTGTCTCATTTTTTCAGATTTTTTTCTCAGTTTTTCACATTATTCTCAGTTTTTATCATTTTTTCTCATTTTTTCTCAGTTTTTCTCAGTTTTTCGCAATTTTTCATTTTTGTCTTATTTTTTGACATTTGTTCTCAGTTTTTGACATTTTTCTCAATTTTTCGCAATTTTTCTCTGTGTCTCATTTTTTCTCAGTTTTTCTCATTTACTCTCTGTTTTTCCCATTTTTTTCCCTGTTTTTCTCAGTTTTTCTGTTCTCGTCCTTTGTTCTGTTTTGCTCATTTGTTTGCAGTTTTTCTCAGATGTTCTCATTTTTTCTGTTTTTCTCATTTTGTCTCATTACTTCACATTTTTTCTCAGTTTTTCAGTTTTCTCATTTTTCTCATTTCTTAATATTTTTTCTCGGATTTTCAGTTTTTCGCAATTTTCTCAGTTTTTTCTTGTTTTTCAATTTTTCTTAGTTGTTTTCGTTGTTTTTCTCAGATTTCTCTGTTTTCCTCAGTTTTTCTCAGTTTTCCACATTTGTTTTTTCCAATTTTTCTGTTTTTCTCATTTGTTCCCAGTTTTTCTCATTTGTTCGCAGTTTTTCTCACTTTTTCTGATATTTTCGCAGTTTTTCTTTGTTTTTCTTTGTTTTCCTCATTGTTTCTCCTTTTGCTCAGTTTTTCTCATTTTTTCTAAAATTTTCTCATTTTTCCCTGTTTTTTCTTGTTTTTCAGTTTTTCTTAGATTTTTTCGTTCTTTTTATCAGTTTTTTGTTGTTTTTCTCAGATTTTTTCAGTTTTTCTCATTTGTATTCCTCAGTGTTTCTCATTTGTTTTGCTCAGTTTTTCACATTTGTTTTTCTCAGTTTTTCACTTTGTTTTTCTCAGTTTTTCTCAGTTTTTCTCATTTGTTTTATCCAATTTTTCTGTTTTTCTCATTTGTTCCCAGTTTTTCTCATTTGTTCGCATTTTTCCGCAGTTTTTCCGCATTTTTACTGATATTTTCGCAGTTTTACATTTTTAAAATTTTTTCTCAGTTTTTCTCAGTTTTTCTCAGTTTTTTTCATTTTTTCTCTTTTTGTCTCATTTTTTCACGTTTTTTTCTCGGTTTTTCACATTTTTCTCAGTTTTTCTCATTTTTTCTAATTTTCTCTAATTTTTTTCTCAGTTTTTCGCAATTTTTCTCTTTTTGTCTTATTTTTTGACATTTTTTCTCAGTTTTTGACATTTTTCTCAATTTTTCGCAATTTTTCTCGGTGTCTCATTTTTCTCATTTTTTCTCATTTACTCTCTGTTTTCCCCATTTTTTCTCTGTTCTTCTCAGTTTTTCTCATTTGTTTTTCTGTTTCTCTCAGTTTTTCTGTTCTTTTTCATTTGTTCTGTTTTGCTTATTTGTTCCCAGTTTTTCTCATTTTTTCGCAGTTTTTCTCATTTTTTCTGATATTTTCACAGTTTTTCTTTCTTTTTTCTTTGTTTTCCTCATTGTTTCTCCTTTTGCTCAGTTTTTCTCATTTTCTCTCAATTTTTCTCATTTATTCCCAGTTTTTTCTTGTTTTTCAGTTTTTCTCCGATTCTTTCGTTCTTTTTCTCAATTTTTCGTTGTTTTTCTCAGATTTTTTCAGTTTTCTCATTTGTATTCCTCAGTTTTTCTCATTTGTTTTGCTCAGTTTTTCACATTTGTTTTTCTCAGATTTCACATTTGTTTTACTCTGTTTTTCTCAGTTTTTCTCATTTGTTTTATCCAACTTTTCAGTTTTTCTCATTTGTTCCCAGATTTTCTCATTTGTTCGCAATTTTTCTCATTTTTTCGCAGTTTATCCGCATTTTTTCAGATATTTTCGCAGTTTTACATTTTTTACATTTTTCCTCAGTTTTCTCAGTTTTTGTCAGTTTTTCTAATTTTTTCTCTTTTTGTCTCATTTTTCTCATTTTTTTCTGTTTTTCGCAATTTTTCTCTTTTTGTCTTATTTTTTGACATTTTTTTCTCAGTTTTTACATTTTTCTCAGTTTTTCGCAATTTTTCTCTCTTTGTCTCATTTTTTCTCATTTTTCTCATTTACTCTCTGTTTTTCCCATTTTTTCTCTGTTTTTCTCAGTTTTTTTCATTTGTTTTTCTGTTTCTCTCAGTTTTTCTGTTCTTTTCATTTGTTCTGTTTCTCTCATTTGTTTGCAGTTTTTCTCAAATGTTTTCATTTTTTCTCAGTTTTTCTCAGTTTTTCTCATTTATTCTTATTTTTCACATTTTTTCTCAGTTCTCAGTTTTTCACAATATTTCTCAATTTGTCTCATATTTTCACATTTTTTTCGCAGTTTTCTCATTTCTCTCATTTTTTTAAATCAGTTTTCTCAGTTTTTCTCATTTTTCCTCCTTTTTTCTAATTTTTTTCTCAATTTTTCTCATTTTTTATCAGTTCTCACTTTTGCTGTTTTTCTCAATTTTTCTCATTTTTTTCATTTTTTTTCCACATTTTTTCTCAGTTTTTATCATTTTCTCTCATTTTTATCAGTGTTTCTATTTTTGTCTCATTTTTCATCAGTTTTTATCAGTTTTTCTCAGTTTTTCTAATTTTTCCTCATTTTTTCTAATTTTTCTCAGTTTTTGTGTTCTTGTCCTTTGTTCTGTTTTGCTCATTTGTTTGCAGTTTTTCTCAGATGTTCTAATTTTTTCTGTTTTTCTCAGTTTTTCACATTTTCTCAGTTTTTCTCATTTTTTCCAATTTTTTCTCATTTTTTTCTCAGTTTTTCGCAATTTTTCTCTTTCTGTCTCATTTTTTGACATTTTTGCTCAGTTTTTCACATTTTTCTCAGTTTTTCGCAATTTTTCTCTGTCTCATTTCTTCTCATTTTTTCTCATTTACTCTCTGTTTTTCCCATTTTTTCTCTGTTTTTCTCAGTTTATCTCATTTGTTTTTCTGTTTTCTCAGTTTTTATGTTCTTGTCCTTTGTTCTGTTTTGCTCATTTGTTTGCAGTTTTTCTCAGATGTTCTCATTTTTTCTGTTTTTCTCAATTTTTCTCATTTTGTCTAATTTCTTCACATTTTTTCTCAGTTTTTCAGTTTTTCTCATTTTTTCTCATTTTTTCATTTTTTCTCAATTCTCAGATTTTCGCGATTTTTCTCATTTTTTCTCATTTCTTCACTTTTTTTTCAGTTTTTCAGTTTTTCGCAATTTTTCTCAGTTTTTTCTTGTTTTTCAATTTTTCTTAGTTGTTTTCATTGTTTTTCTCAGATTTTTCTGTTTTTCTCAATTTTTCTCAGTTTTGCACATTTGTTTTTTTCCAATTTTTCTGTTTTTCTCATTTGTTCCCAGTTTTTCTCATTTTTTCGAATTTTTTCGCAGTTTTACATTTTTTACATTTTTTCTCAGTTTTTCTCAGTTTTTGTCAGTTTTTCTCATTTTTTCTCTTTTTGTCTCATTTTTTCAGATTTTTTTCTCCGTTTTTCACATTTTTCTCAGTTTTTCTCATTTTTTCTAATTTTTTCTCATTTTTTTCTGTTTTTCGCAATTTTTCACTTTTTGTCTTATTTTTTGACATTTGTTCTCAGTTTTTGACATTTTTCTCAATTTTTCGCAATTTTTCTCTCTGTGTCTCATTTTTTTCTCAGTTTTTCTCATTTACTCTGTTTTTCCCATTTTTTCTCTGTTTTTCTCAGTTTTTCTGTTCTTGTCCTTTGTTCTGTTTTGCTCATTTTTTGCAGTTTTTCTCAGATGTTCTCATTTTTTCTGTTTTTCTCAATTTTTCTCATTTTGTCTCATTTCTTCACATTTTTTCTCAGTTTTTCAGTTTTTCTCAATTTTTTCTCATTTCATCATATTTTTTCTCAGTTTTTCAGTTTTTTGCAATTTTTCTCAGTTTTTCTTGTTTTTCAATTTTTCTTAGTTGTTTTCGTTGTTTTTCTCAGATTTCTCTGTTTTTCTCAGTTTTTCTCAGTTTTCCACCTTTGTTTTTTCCAATTTTTCTGTTTTTCTCATTTGTTCCCAGTTTATCTCATTTGATCGCAGTTTTTCTCATTTTTTCTGATATTTTCGCAGTTTTTCTTTGTTTTTCTTTGTTTTCCTCATTGTTTCTCCTTTTGCTCAGTTTTTCTCATTTTTTCTCAATTTTTCTCATTTTTTCCCTGTTTTTTCTTGTTTTTCAGTTTTCTTAGATTTTTCGTTCTTTTTATTAGTTTTTGTTGTTTTTCTCAGATTTTTTCAGTTTTTCTCATTTGTATTCCTCAGTGTTTCTCATTTGTTTTGCTCAGTTTTTCACATTTGTTTTTCTCAGTTTTTCACTTTGTTTTTCTCAGTTTTTCTCAGTTTTTCTCATTTGTTTTATCCAATTTTTCTGTTTTTCTCATTTGTTCCCAGTTTTTCTCATTTGTTCGCATTTTTTCGCATTTTTTCCGCATTTTTACTGATATTTTCGCAGTTTTACATTTTTTACATTTTTTCTCAGTTTTTCTCAGTTTTTGTCAGTTTTTCTCATTTTTTCTCTTTTTGTCTCATTTTTCAGATTTTTTTCTCAGTCTCACATTTTTCTCAGTTTTTCTCATTTTTTCTCATTTTTTCTCATTTTTTTCTCAATTTTTCGCAATTTTTCTCTGTGTCTCATTTTTTTCTCAGTTTTTCTCATTTACTCTCTGTTTTTCCCATTTTTTCCCTGTTTTTCTCAGTTTTTCTGTTCTTGTCCTTTGTTCTGTTTTGCTCATTTGTTTGCAGTTTTTCTCAGATGTTCTCATTTTTCTGTTTTTCTCAATTTTTCTCATTTTTTCTAATTTTCTCTAATTTTTTTCTCAGTTTTTCGCAATTTTTCTCTTTTTGTCTTATTTTTTGACATTTTTTCTCAGTTTTTGACATTTTTCTCAATTTTTCACAATATTTCTCGGTGTCTCATTTTTTCTCATTTTTTCTCATTTACTCTCTGTTTTCCCCATTTTTTTCGTTCTTTTTTCTCAGTTTTTCAGTTTTTCTCATTTTTTCTCATTTCTTAATATTTTTTCTCGGATTTTCAGTTTTTCGCAATTTTTCTCAGTTTTTTCTTGTTTTTCAATTTTTCTTAGTTGTTTTCGTTGTTTTTCTCAGATTTCTCTGTTTTCCTCAGTTTTTCTCAGTTTTCCACATTTGTTTTTTCCAATTTTTCTGTTTTTCTCATTTGTTCCCAGTTTTTCTCATTTGTTCGCAGTTTTTCTCACTTTTTCTGATATTTTCGCAGTTTTCTTTGTTTTTCTTTGTTTTCCTCATTGTTTCTCCTTTTGCTCAGTTTTTCTCATTTTTCTCAATTTTTCTCATTTTTCCCCTGTTTTTTCTTGTTTTTCAGTTTTTCTTAGATTTTTTTCGTTCTTTTTATCAGTTTTTTGTTGTTTTTCTCAGATTTTTTCAGTTTTTCTCATTTGTATTCCTCAGTGTTTCTCATTTGTTTTGCTCAGTTATTCACATTTTTTTTCTCAGTTTTTCACATTTGTTTTTCTCAGTTTTTCTCATTTGTTTTATCCAATTTTTCTGTTTTTCTCATTTGCTTCCAGTTTTTCTCATTTGTTCGCATTTTTCCGCAGTTTTTCCGCATTTTTACTGATATTTTCGCAGTTTTACATTTTTTAAATTTTTCTCAGTTTTTCTCAGTTTTTCTCAGTTTTTCTCAGTTTTTCTCTTTTTGTCTCATTTTTTCTCATTTTTTTCTCCATTTTTCGCAATTTTTCTCTTTTTGTCTTATTTTTTGACATTTTTTCTCAGTTTTTTACATTTTTCTCAGTTTTTCGCAATTTTTCTCTCTGTCTCATTTTTTCTCATTTTTCTCATTTACTCTCTGTTTTTCCCATTTTTGCTCTGTTCTTCTCAGTTTTTCTCATTTGTTTTTCTGTTTCTCTCAGTTTTTCTGTTCTTTTCATTTGTTCTGTTTTGCTTATTTGTTCCCAGTTTTTCTCATTTTTTCTCAGGTTTTCTCATTTCTTATTTTTTCACATTTTTTCTCAGTTCTCAGTTTTTCACAATTTTTCTCGTTTTGTCTCAATTTTTCACATTTTTTCTGTTTTTCTCATTTCACATTTTTTTATCAGTTTTGCTCAGTTTTTCTCATTTTTCCTCATTTTTTCTAATTTTTTTCTCAGTTTTTCTCATTTTTTATTAGTTCTCTCTTTTGCTGAGTTTTTCTCAGTTTTTCTCATTTATTCTCATCTTTTACATTTTTTCTCAGTTTTTCTCAGTTTTTCAAATTTGTTTCTTTATTTTCACATTTTTCTCAGTCTTTATCATTTTCTCTCATTTTTTATCAGTTTGCCTCATTTTCTCTCATTTTTCATCAGTTGTTATCAGTTTTTGTCAGTTTTTAATAGCTTTCTAATTTTTCCTAATTTTTCCTAATTTTTCTCAGTATTTGTCATATGTTTTTCTGTTTTTCTCAGTTTTTGTGTTCTTGTCCTTTGTTCTGTTTTGCTCATTTGTTTGCAGTTTTTCTCAGATGTTCTCATTTTTTCTGTTTTTCTCAATTTTTCTCATTTTGTCTAATTTCTTCACATTTTTTCTCAGTTTTTCAGTTTTTCGTAATTTTTCTCAGTTTTTTTTTGCTTTCAATTTTTCTTAGTTGTTTTCATTGTTTTTCTCAGATTCTCTGTTTTTCTCAGTTTTTCTCAGTTTTCCACATTTGTTTTTTTCCAATTTTTCTCATTTGTTCCCAGTTTTTCTCATTTGTTCGCAGTTTTTCTCATTTGTTCGCAGTTTTTCTCATTTTTTTGCAGTTTTTCTCATTTTTTCTGATATTTTCACAGTTTTTCTTTCTTTATCTTTGTTTTCCTCATTGTTTCTCCTTTTGCTCAGTTTTTCTCATTTTCTCTCAATTTTTCTCATTTATTCCAGTTTTTCTTGTTTTTCAGTTTTCTTAGATTCTTTCATTCTTTTTCTCAGTTTGTTGTTGTTTTTCTCAGATTTTTTCAGTTTTCTCATTTGTATTCCTCAGTTTTTCTCATTTGTTTTGCTCAGTTTATCACATTTGTTTTTCTCAGTTTTTCACATTTGTTTTTCTCTGTTTATCTCAGTTTTTCTCAGTTTATCTAATTTGTTTTTCTGTTTTTCTCAGTTTTTCTGTTCTTGCCCTTTGTTCTGTTTTGCTCATTTGTTTGCAGTTTTTCTCAGATGTTCTCATTTTTTCTCAGGTTTTCTCATTTCTTATTTTTCTCATTTTTTTCATTTTTTTCCACATTTTTTCTCAGTTTTTATCATTTTCTCTCATTTTTTATCAGTGTTTCTCTTTTTTCTCATTTTTCATCAGTTTTTATCAGTTTTTCTCAGTTTTTCTAATTTTTCCTCATTTTTTCTAATTTTTCTCAGTTTTTGTCATTTGTTTTTCTGTTTTTCTCAGTTTTTGTGTCCTTGTCCTTTGTTCTGTTTTGCTCATTTGTTTGCAGTTTTTCTCAGATGTTCTCATTTTTTCAGTTTTTCTCATTTTTTCTCATTTTTTCATTTTTTCTCAATTCTCAGATTTTCGCGTTTTTTCTCATTTATTCTCATTTCTTCACATTTTTTCTCAGTTTCTCTGTTTTTCTCAATTTTTCTCAGTTTTGCACATTTGTTTTTTCCAATTTTTCTGTTTTCTCATTTGTTCCCAGTTTTTCTCATTTTTTCGCATTTTTTCGCAGTTTTACATTTTTTACATTTTTTCTCAGTTTTTCACATTTTCTCAGTTTTTCTCATTTTTTCTCATTTTTTTCTCAGTTTTTCGCAATTTTTCTCTTTTTGTCTTATTTTTTGACATTTTTTCTCAGTTTTTCACATTTTTCTCAGTTTTTCGCAATTTTTCTCTCTGTCTGATTTCTTCTCATTTTTTCTCATTTACTCTCTGTTTTTCCCATTTTTTCTCTGTTTTTCTCAGTTTTTCTCATTTGTTTTTCTGTTTTTCTCAGTTTTTCTGTTCTTGTCCTTTGTTCTGTTTTGCTCATTTGTTTGCAGTTTTCTCAGATGTTCTCATTTTTTCTGTTTTTCTCAATTTTTCTCATTTTGTCTCGTTACTTCACATTTTTTCTCAGTTTTTCAGTTTTCGTAATTTTTCTCAGTTTTTTCTTGCTTTCAATTTTTCTTAGTTGTTTTCATTGTTTTTCTCGGATTTCTCTGTTTTTCTCAGTTTTTCTCAGTTTTCCACATTTGTTTTTTTTCCAATTTTTCTGTTTTTCTCATTTGTTCCCAGTTTTTCATTTGTTCACAGTTTTTCTCATTTTTTTGCAGTTTTTCTCATTTTTTCTGATATTTTCACAGTTTTTCTTTCTTTTTCTTTGTTTTCCTCATTGTTTCTCCTTTTGCTCAGTTTTCTCATTTTCTCTCAATTTTTCTCATTTATTCCCAGTTTTTTCTTGTTTTTCAGTTTTTTTTAGATTCTTTCGTTCTTTTTCTCAGTTTGTCGTTGTTTTTCTCAGATTTTTTCAGTTTTTCTCATTTGTATTGCTCAGTTTTTCTCATTTGTTTTGCTCAGTTTTTCACATTTGTTTTCTCATTTTTTCACATTTTTCTCAGTTTTTCTCATTTTTTCTCATTTTTTCTCATTTTTTCTCAGTTTTTCGCAATTTTTCTCTTTTTGTCTTATTTTTTGACATTTTTTCTCAGTTTTTCTCATTTTTTCTCATTTCTTCTCATTTTTTCTCATTTACTCTCTGCTTTTCCCATTTTTTCTCTGTTTTTCTCAGTTTTTTTTCATTTGTTTTTCTGTTTCTCTCAGTTTTTATGTTCTTTTCATTTGTTCTGTTTTGCTCATTTGTTTCCAGTTTTTCTCAAATGTTCTCATTTTTTCTCAGTTTTTCTCAGTTTTTCTCATTTATTCTTATTTTTTCAAATTTTTTCTCAGTTCTCAGTTTTTCACAATTTTTCTCAATTTGTCTCATTTTTTCACATTTTTTTCTCAGTTTTCTCATTTCTCTCATTTTTTTAAATCAGTTTTCTCAGTTTTTCTCATTTTTCCTCCTTTTTTCTAATTTTTTCTCAATTTTCTCATTTTTTTATCAGTACTCACTTTTGCCGTTTTTCTCAATTTTTCTCATGTTTTTCATTTTTTTTCCACATTTTTTCTCAGTTTTTATCATTTTCACTCATTTTTTATCAGTGTTTCTCTTTTTGTCTCATTTTTCATTAGTTTTTATCAGTTTTTCTCAGTTTTTCTAATTTTTCCTCATTTTTTCTAATTTTTCTCAGTTTTTGTCATTTGTTTTTCTGTTTTTCTCAGTTTTTGTGTTCGTGTCCTTTGTTCTGTTTTGCTCATTTGTTTGCAGTTTTTCTCAGATGTTCTCATTTTTTCTCAGATTTTCTCATTTCTTATTTTTTCACATTTTTTCTCAGTTCTCAGTTTTCACAATTTTTCTCGTTTTGTCTCAATTTTTCACATTTTTTCTGTTTTTCTCATTTCTCATTTTTTATCAGTTTTGCTCAGTTTTTCTCATTTTCCTAATTTTTTCTAATTTTTTCTCAGTTTTTCTCATTTTTTATTAATTCTCCCTTTTGCTGAGTTTTTCTCAGTTTTTCTCATTTATTCTCATCTTTTACATTTTTTCTCAGTTTTTCTCAGTTTTTCAAATTTGTTTCTTTATTTTCACATTTTTTCTCAGTTTTTATCATTTTCTCTCATTTTTTATCAGTTTGTCTCATTTTCTCTCATTTTCATCAGTTGTTATCAGTTTTTGTCAGTTTTTATAGCTTTTCTAATTTTTCCTCATTTTTCCTCATTGTTCTCAGTTTTTGTCATTTGTTTTCTGTTTTTCTCAGTTTTTCTGTTCTTGTCCTTTGTTCTGTTTTGCTCATTTCTTCACATTTTTTCTCAGTTTTTCAGTTTTTCGCAATTTTTCTCAGTTTTTTCTTGTTTTTCAATTTTTCTTAGTTGTTTTCGTTGTTTTCTCAGATTTCTTCTGTTTTTCTCAGTTTTTCTCAGTTTTCCACATTTGTTTTTTCCAAATTTTCTGTTTTTCTCATTTGTTCCCAGTTTTTCTAATTTGTTCGCAGTTTTTCTCATTTTTTCTGATATTTTCGCAGTTTTTCTTTGTTTTTCTTTGTTTTCCTCATTGTTTCTCCTTTTGCTCAGTTTTTCTCATTTTGTCTCAATTTTTCTCATTTTTCCCCTGTTTTTTCTTGTTTTTCAGTTTTTCTTAGATTTTTTTCGTTCTTTTTATCATTTTTTTGTTGTTTTTCTCAGATTTTTTCAGTTTTTCTCATTTGTATTCCTCAGTGTTTCTCATTTGTTTTGCTCAGTTTTTCACATTTGTTTTTCTCAGTTTTTCACTTTGTTTTTCTCAGTTTTTCTCATTTGTTTTATCCAATTTTTCTGTTTTTCTCATTTGTTCCCAGTTTTTCTCATTTGTTCGCATTTTTTCGCATTTTTTCCGCATTTTTACTGATATTTTCGCAGTTTTACATTTTTTACATTTTTTCTCAGTTTTCTCAGTTTTTGTCAGTTTTTCTCATTTTTTCTCTTTTTTTCTCATTTTTTTCTCAGTTTTTCGCAATTTTTCTCTTTTTGTCTTATTTTTTGACATTTTTTCTCAGTTTTTGACATTTTTCTCAATTTTTCGCAATTTTTCTCTGTGTCTCATTTTTTCTCAGTTTTTCTCATTTACTCTCTGTTTTTCCCATTTTTTCCTGTTTTTCTCAGTTTTTCTGTTCTTGTCCTTTGTTCTGTTTTGCTCATTTGTTTGCAGTTTTTCTCAGATGTTCTCATTTTTTCTGTTTTTCTCAATTTTTCTCATTTTGTCTCATTACTTCACATTTTTTCTCAGTTTTCAGTTTTTCTCATTTTTTCTCATTTCTTAATATTTTTTCTCGGATTTTCAGTTTTTCGCAATTTTTCTCAGTTTTCTCTTGTTTTTCAATTTTTCTTAGTTGTTTTCGTTGTTTTTCTCAGATTTCTCTGTTTTTCTCAGTTTTTCTCATTTGTTTTTTCCAATTTTTCTGTTTTCTCATTTGTTCCCAGTTTTTCTCATTTGTTCGCAGTTTTTCTCATTTTTTCTGATATTTTCGCAGTTTTTCTTTGTTTTTCTTTGTTTTCCTCATTGTTTCTCCTTTTGCTCAGTTTTTCTCATTTTTTCTCAATTTTTCTCATTTTTCCCCTGTTTTTTCTTGTTTTTCAGTTTTTCTTAGATTTTTTTCGTTCTTTTTATCAGTTTTTTGTTGTTTTTCTCAGATTTTTTCAGTTTTTCTCATTTGTATTCCTCAGTGTTTCTCATATGTTTTGCTCAGTTATTCACATTTGTTTTTCTCAGTTTATCACATTTGTTTTTCTCAGTTTTTCTCAGTTTATCTAATTTGTTTTATCCAATTTTTCTGCTTTTCTCATTTGCTCCCAGTTTTTCTCATTTGTTCGCATTTTTCCGCAGTTTTTCCGCATTTTTACTGATATTTTCGCAGTTTTACATTTTTTAAATTTTTTCTCAGTTTTTCTCAGTTCTTCTCAGTTTTTCTCATTTTTTCTCTTTTTGTCTCATTTTTCAGATTTTTTTCTCAGTTTTTCACATTTTTCTCAGTTTTACTCATTTTTTCCAATTTTTTCTCATTTTTTCTCAGTTTTTCGCAATTTTTCTCTTTCTGTCTTATTTTTTGACATTTTTGCTCAGTTTTTCACATTTTTCTCAGTTTTTCTCAATTTTTCTCTCTGTCTCATTTCTTCTCATTTTTTCTCATTTACTGTTTTTCCCATTTTTTCTCTGTTTTTCTCAGTTATCTCATTTGTTTTTCTGTTTTTCTCAGTTTTTGTGTTCTTGTCCTTTGTTCTGTTTTGCTCATTTGTTTGCAGTTTTTCTCAGATGTTCTCATTTTTTCTGTTTTTCTCAATTTTTCTCATTTTGTCTAATTTCTTCACATTTTTTCTCAGTTTTTCAGTTTTTCTCATTTTTTCTCATTTTTTTCATTTTTTCTCAATTCTCAGATTTTCGATTTTTTTCTCATTTTTTCTCATTTCTTCACTTTTTTTTTCAGTTTTCAGTTTTTCGCAATTTTTCTCAGTTTTTTCTTATTTTTCAATTTTTCTTAGTTGTTTTCGTTGTTTTCTCAGATTTCTCTGTTTTTCTCAATTTTTCTCAGTTTTGCACATTTGTTTGTTTCCAATTTTCTGTTTTTCTCATTTGTTCCCAGTTTTTCTCATTTTTTCGAATTTTTTCGCAGTTTTACATTTTTACATTTTTTCTCAGTTTTCTCAGTTTTTGTCAGTTTTTCTCATTTTTTCTCTTTTTGTCTCATTTTTTCAGATTTTTTTCTCAGTTTTCACATTATTCTCAGTTTTTATCATTTTTCTCATTTTTCTCAGTTTTTTCTCAGTTTTTCGCAATTTTTCATTTTTTGTCTTATTTTTGACATTTGTTCTCAGTTTTTGACATTTTTCTCAATTTTTCGCAATTTTTCTCTGTGTCTCATTTTTTCTCAGTTTTTCTCATTTACTCTCTGTTTTTCCCATTTTTTCCCTGTTTTTCTCAGTTTTTCTGTTCTCGTCCTTTGTTCTGTTTTGCTCATTTGTTTGCAGTTTTTCTCAGATGTTCTCATTTTTTCTGTTTTTCTCAATTTTTCTCATTTTGTCTCATTACTTCACATTTTTTCTCAGTTTTTCAGTTTTTCTCATTTTTTCTCATTTCTTAATATTTTTTCTCGGATTTTCAGTTTTTCGCAATTTTTCTCAGTTTTTTCTTGTTTTTCAATTTTTCTTAGTTGTTTTCGTTGTTTTTCTCAGATTTCTCTGTTTCCTCAGTTTTCTCAGTTTTCCACATTTGTTTTTTCCAATTTTTCTGTTTTTCTCATTTGTTCCCAGTTTTTCTCATTTGTTCGCAGTTTTTCTCACTTTTTCTGATATTTTCGCAGTTTTTCTTTGTTTTTCTTTGTTTTCCTCATTGTTTCTCCTTTTGCTCAGTTTTTCTCATTTTTTCTCAATTTTTCTCATTTTTTCCCTGTTTTTCTTGTTTTTCAGTTTTTTCTTAGATTTTTTCGTTCTTTTTATCAGTTTTTTGTTGTTTTTCTCAGATTTTTTCAGTTTTTCTCATTTGTATTCCTCAGTGTTTCTCATTTGTTTTGCTCAGTTTTTCACATTTGTTTTTCTCAGTTTTTCACTTTGTTTTTCTCAGTTTTTCTCAGTTTTTCTCATTTGTTTTATCCAATTTTTCTGTTTTTCTCATTTGTTCCCAGTTTTTCTCATTTGTTCGCATTTTTCCGCAGTTTTTCCGCATTTTTACTGATATTTTCGCAGTTTTACATTTTTAAAATTTTTCTCAGTTTTTCTCAGTTTTTCTCAGTTTTTTTCATTTTTTCTCTTTTGTCTCATTTTTTCACATTTTTTTCTCAGTTTTTCACATTTTTCTCAGTTTTTCTCATTTTTTCTAATTTCTCTAATTTTTTTCTCAGTTTTTCGCAATTTTTCTCTTTTTGTCTTATTTTTGACATTTTTCTCAGTTTTTGACATTTTTCTCAATTTTTCGCAATTTTCTCGGTGTCTCATTTTCTTCTCATTTTTCTCATTTACTCTCTGTTTTCCCCATTTTTTCTCTGTTCTTCTCAGTTTTTCTCATTTGTTTTTCTGTTTCTCTCAGTTTTTCTGTTCTTTTCATTTGTTCTGTTTTGCTTATTTGTTCCCAGTTTTTCTCATTTTTTCGCAGTTTTTCTCATTTTTTCTGATATTTTCACAGTTTTTCTTTCTTTTTCTTTGTTTTCCTCATTGTTTCTCCTTTTGCTCAGTTTTTCTCATTTTCTCACAATTTTTCTCATTTATTCCCAGTTTTTCTTGTTTTTCAGTTTTTCGTAGATTCTTTCGTTCTTTTCTCAGTTTGCCGTTGTTTTTCTCAGATTTTTTCAGTTTTTCTCATTGTATTCCTCAGTTTTTTCTCATTTGTTTTGCTCAGTTTATCACATTTGTTTTTCTCAGTTTTTCACATTTCTCAGTTTTTCTCATTTTTCTCATTTGTTCTCATTTTTTTCTCAGTTTTTCGCAATTTTTCTCTTTTTGACTTATTTTTTGATATTTTTCTCAGTTTTTCACATTTTTCTCATTTTTCGCAATTTTTCTCTCTGTCTCATTTCTTCTCATTTTTTCTCATTTACTCTCTGTTTTCCCATTTTTTTCTCTGTTTTTCTCAGTTTTTCTCATTTGTTTTTTTCAGTTTTTCACATTTGTTTTTCTCTGTTTTTCTCAGTTTTTCTCATTTGTTTTATCCAATTTTTCAGTTTTGCTCACTTGTTCCCAGTTTTTCTCATTTGTTCGCAATTTTTCTGATATTTTCGCAGTTTTACATTTTTTAAATTTTTTCTCAGTTTTTCTCAGTTCTTCTCAGTTTTTCTCATTTTTTCTCTTTTTGTCTCATTTTTTTCAGATTTTTTTCTCAGTTTTCACATTTTTCTCAGTTTTACTCATTTTTTCCAATTTTTTCTCATTTTTTTCTCAGTTTTTCGCAATTTTTCTCTTTCTGTCTTATTTTTTGACATTTTTGCTCAGTTTTTCACATTTTTCTCAGTTTTTCTCAATTTTTCTCTCTGTCTCATTTCTTCTCATTTTTTCTCATTTACTGTTTTTCCCATTTTTTCTCTGTTTTTCTCAGTTTATCTCATTTGTTTTTCTGTTTTTCTCAGTTTTTGTGTTCTTGTCCTTTGTTCTGTTTTGCTCATTTGTTTGCAGTTTTTCTCAGATGTTCTCATTTTTTCTGTTTTTCTCAATTTTTCTCATTTTGTCTAATTTCTTCACATTTTTTCTCAGTTTTTCAGTTTTTCTCATTTTTCTCATTTTTTCATTTTTTCTCAATTCTCAGATTTTCGATTTTTTCTCATTTTTTCTCATTTCTTCACTTTTTTTTTCAGTTTTCAGTTTTTCGCAATTTTTCTCAGTTTTTTCTTATTTTCAATTTTTCTTAGTTGTTTTCGTTGTTTTTCTCAGATTTCTCTATTTTTCTCAATTTTTCTCAGTTTTGCACATTTGTTTGTTTCCAATTTTTCTGTTTTTCTCATTTGTTCCCAGTTTTTCTCATTTTTTCGAATTTTTTCGCAGTTTTACATTTTTTACATTTTTCTCAGTTTTTCTCAGTTTTTGTCAGTTTTTCTCATTTTTTCTCTTTTTGTCTCATTTTTTCAGATTTTTTTCTCAGTTTTTCACATTATTCTCAGTTTTTATCATTTTTTCTCATTTTTTCTCAGTTTTTTCTCAGTTTTTCGCAATTTTTCATTTTTTGTCTTATTTTTTGACATTTTTTCTCAGTTTTTCTCATTTACTCTCTGTTTTTCCCATTTTTTCCCTGTTTTTCTCAGTTTTTCTGTTCTCGTCCTTTGTTCTGTTTTGCTCATTTGTTTGCAGTTTTTCTCAGATGTTCTCATTTTTTCTGTTTTTCTCAATTTTTCTCATTTTGTCTCATTACTTCACATTTTTTCTCAGTTTTTCAGTTTTTCTCATTTTTTCTCATTTCTTAATATTTTTTCTCGGATTTTCAGTTTTTCGCAATTTTTCTCAGTTTTTTCTTGTTTTTCAATTTTTCTTAGTTGTTTTCGTTGTTTTTCTCAGATTTCTCTGTTTTCCTCAGTTTTTCTCAGTTTTCCACATTTGTTTTTTCCAATTTTTCTGTTTTTCTCATTTGTTCCCAGTTTTTCTCATTTGTTCGCAGTTTTTCTCACTTTTTCTGATATTTTCGCAGTTTTTCTTTGTTTTTCTTTGTTTTCCTCATTGTTTCTCCTTTTGCTCAGTTTTTCTCATTTTTTCTCAATTTTTCTCATTTTTTCCCTGTTTTTTCTTGTTTTTCAGTTTTTCTTAGATTTTTTCGTTCTTTTTATCAGTTTTTTGTTGTTTTTCTCAGATTTTTTCAGTTTTTCTCATTTGTATTCCTCAGTGTTTCTCATTTGTTTTGCTCAGTTTTTCACATTTGTTTTTCTCAGTTTTTCACTTTGTTTTTCTCAGTTTTTCTCAGTTTTTCTCATTTGTTTTATCCAATTTTTCTGTTTTTCTCATTTGTTCCCAGTTTTTCTCATTTGTTCGCATTTTTCCGCAGTTTTTCCGCATTTTTACTGATATTTTCGCAGTTTTACATTTTTAAAATTTTTTCTCAGTTTTTCTCAGTTTTTCTCAGTTTTTTCATTTTTTCTCTTTTTGTCTCATTTTTTCACATTTTTTTCTCAGTTTTTCACATTTTTCTCAGTTTTTCTCATTTTTTCTAATTTTCTCTAATTTTTTTCTCAGTTTTTCGCAATTTTTCTCTTTTTGTCTTATTTTTTGACATTTTTTCTCAGTTTTTGACATTTTTCTCAATTTTTCGCAATTTTTCTCGGTGTCTCATTTTTTCTCATTTTTTCTCATTTACTCTCTGTTTTCCCCATTTTTTCTCTGTTCTTCTCAGTTTTTCTCATTTGTTTTTCTGTTTCTCTCAGTTTTTCTGTTCTTTTCATTTGTTCTGTTTTGCTTATTTGTTCCCAGTTTTTCTCATTTTTTCGCAGTTTTTCTCATTTTTTCTGATATTTTCACAGTTTTTCTTTCTTTTTCTTTGTTTTCCTCATTGTTTCTCCTTTTGCTCAGTTTTTCTCATTTTCTCTCAATTTTTCTCATTTATTCCCAGTTTTTTCTTGTTTTTCAGTTTTTCTCCGATTCTTTCGTTCTTTTTCTCAATTTTTCGTTGTTTTTCTCAGATTTTTTCAGTTTTTCTCATTTGTATTCCTCAGTTTTTCTCATTTGTTTTGCTCAGTTTTTCACATTTGTTTTTCTCAGATTTTCACATTTGTTTTACTCTGTTTTTCTCAGTTTTTCTCATTTGTTTTATCCAACTTTTCAGTTTTTCTCATTTGTTCCCAGATTTTCTCATTTGTTCGCAATTTTTCTCATTTTTTCGCAGTTTATCCGCATTTTTTCAGATATTTTCGCAGTTTTACATTTTTTACATTTTTCCTCAGTTTTCTCAGTTTTTGTCAGTTTTTCTAATTTTTTCTCTTTTTGTCTCATTTTTTCTCATTTTTTCTGTTTTTCGCAATTTTTCTCTTTTTGTCTTATTTTTTGACATTTTTTTCTCAGTTTTTTACATTTTTCTCAGTTTTTCGCAATTTTTCTCTCTTTGTCTCATTTTTTCTCATTTTTTCTCATTTACTCTCTGTTTTTTCCCATTTTTTCTCTGTTTTTCTCAGTTTTTTTCATTTGTTTTTCTGTTTCTCTCAGTTTTTCTGTTCTTTTCATTTGTTCTGTTTCTCTCATTTGTTTGCAGTTTTTCTCAAATGTTTTCATTTTTTCTCAGTTTTTCTCAGTTTTTCTCATTTATTCTTATTTTTTCACATTTTTTCTCAGTTCTCAGTTTTTCACAATATTTCTCAATTTGTCTCATATTTTCACATTTTTTTCGCAGTTTTCTCATTTCTCTCATTTTTTTAAATCAGTTTTCTCAGTTTTTCTCATTTTTCCTCCTTTTTTCTAATTTTTTTCTCAATTTTTCTCATTTTTTATCAGTTCTCACTTTTGCTGTTTTTCTCAATTTTTCTCATTTTTTTCATTTTTTTTTCCACATTTTTTCTCAGTTTTTATCATTTTCTCTCATTTTTATCAGTGTTTCTATTTTTGTCTCATTTTTCATCAGTTTTTATCAGTTTTTCTCAGTTTTTCTAATTTTTCCTCATTTTTCTAATTTTTCTCAGTTTTTGTGTTCTTGTCCTTTGTTCTGTTTTGCTCATTTGTTTGCAGTTTTTCTCAGATGTTCTAATTTTTTCTGTTTTTCTCAGTTTTTCACATTTTTCTCAGTTTTTCTCATTTTTTCCAATTTTTCTCATTTTTTTCTCAGTTTTTCGCAATTTTTCTCTTTCTGTCTCATTTTTTGACATTTTTGCTCAGTTTTTCACATTTTTCTCAGTTTTTCGCAATTTTTCTCTGTCTCATTTCTTCTCATTTTTTCTCATTTACTCTCTGTTTTTCCCATTTTTTCTCTGTTTTTCTCAGTTTATCTCATTTGTTTTTCTGTTTTTCTCAGTTTTTATGTTCTTGTCCTTTGTTCTGTTTTGCTCATTTGTTTGCAGTTTTTCTCAGATGTTCTCATTTTTCTGTTTTTCTCAATTTTTCTCATTTTGTCTAATTTCTTCACATTTTTTCTCAGTTTTTCAGTTTTTCTCATTTTTTCTCATTTTTTCATTTTTTCTCAATTCTCAGATTTTCGCGGATTTTTCTCATTTTTTCTCATTTCTTCACTTTTTTTTTCAGTTTTTCAGTTTTTCGCAATTTTTCTCAGTTTTTTCTTGTTTTTCAATTTTTCTTAGTTGTTTTCATTGTTTTTCTCAGATTTTTCTGTTTTCTCAATTTTTCTCAGTTTTGCACATTTGTTTTTTTCCAATTTTTCTGTTTTTCTCATTTGTTCCCAGTTTTTCTCATTTTTTCGAATTTTTTCGCAGTTTTACATTTTTTACATTTTTTCTCAGTTTTTCTCAGTTTTTGTCAGTTTTTCTCATTTTTTCTCTTTTTGTCTCATTTTTTTCAGATTTTTTCTCCGTTTTTCACATTTTTCTCAGTTTTTCTCATTTTTTCTAATTTTTCTCATTTTTTTCTGTTTTTCGCAATTTTCACTTTTTGTCTTATTTTTTGACATTTGTTCTCAGTTTTTGACATTTTTCTCAATTTTTCGCAATTTTTCTCTCTGTGTCTCATTTTTTCTCAGTTTTTCTCATTTACTCTGTTTTCCCATTTTTTCTCTGTTTTTCTCAGTTTTTCTGTTCTTGTCCTTTGTTCTGTTTTGCTCATTTTTTGCAGTTTTTCTCAGATGTTCTCATTTTTTCTGTTTTTCTCAATTTTTCTCATTTTGTCTCATTTCTTCACATTTTTTCTCAGTTTTTCAGTTTTTCTCATTTTTTCTCATTTCATCATATTTTTTCTCAGTTTTTCAGTTTTTTGCAATTTTTCTCAGTTTTTTCTTGTTTTTCAATTTTTCTTAGTTGTTTTCGTTGTTTTTCTCAGATTTCTCTGTTTTTCTCAGTTTTTCTCAGTTTTCCACCTTTGTTTTTTCCAATTTTTCTGTTTTTCTCATTTGTTCCCAGTTTATCTCATTTGATCGCAGTTTTTCTCATTTTTTCTGATATTTTCGCAGTTTTTCTTTGTTTTTCTTTGTTTTCCTCATTGTTTCTCTTTTGCTCAGTTTTTCTCATTTTTTCTCAATTTTTCTCATTTTTCCCTGTTTTTTCTTGTTTTTCAGTTTTTCTTAGATTTTTTCGTTCTTTTTATTAGTTTTTTGTTGTTTTTCTCAGATTTTTCAGTTTTTCTCATTTGTATTCCTCAGTGTTTCTCATTTGTTTTGCTCAGTTTTTCACATTTGTTTTCTCAGTTTTCACTTTGTTTTTCTCAGTTTTTCTCAGTTTTTCTCATTTGTTTTATCCAATTTTTCTGTTTTTCTCATTTGTTCCCAGTTTTTCTCATTTGTTCGCATTTTTTCGCATTTTTTCCGCATTTTTACTGATATTTTCGCAGTTTTACATTTTTTACATTTTTTCTCAGTTTTTCTCAGTTTTTGTCAGTTTTTCTCATTTTTTCTCTTTTTGTCTCATTTTTTCAGATTTTTTTCTCAGTCTCACATTTTTCTCAGTTTTTCTCATTTTTTCTCATTTTTTCTCATTTTTTTTCTCAATTTTTCGCAATTTTTCTCTGTGTCTCATTTTTTCTCAGTTTTTCTCATTTACTCTCTGTTTTTCCATTTTTTCCCTGTTTTTCTCAGTTTTTCTGTTCTTGTCCTTTGTTCTGTTTTGCTCATTTGTTTGCAGTTTTTCTCAGATGTTCTCATTTTTTCTGTTTTCTCAATTTTTCTCATTTTGTCTCATTACTTCACATTTTTTCTCAGTTTTTCAGTTTTTCTCATTTTTTCTCATTTCTTAATATTTTTTCTCGGATTTTCAGTTTTTCGCAATTTTTCTCAGTTTTTTCTTGTTTTCAATTTTTCTTAGTTGTTTTCGTTGTTTTTCTCAGATTTCTCTGTTTTCCTCAGTTTTTCTCAGTTTTCCACATTTGTTTTTTCCAATTTTTCTGTTTTTCTCATTTGTTCCCAGTTTTTCTCATTTGTTCGCAGTTTTTCTCACTTTTCTGATATTTTCGCAGTTTTTCTTTGTTTTTCTTTGTTTTCCTCATTGTTTCTCCTTTTGCTCAGTTTTTCTCATTTTTTCTCAATTTTTCTCATTTTTCCCCTGTTTTTTCTTGTTTTTCAGTTTTTCTTAGATTTTTTTCGTTCTTTTTATCAGTTTTTTGTTGTTTTTCTCAGATTTTTTCAGTTTTTCTCATTTGTATTCCTCAGTGTTTCTCATTTGTTTTGCTCAGTTATTCACATTTTTTTTTCTCAGTTTTTCACATTTGTTTTTCTCAGTTTTTCTCATTTGTTTTATCCAATTTTTCTGTTTTTCTCATTTGCTTCCAGTTTTTCTCATTTGTTCGCATTTTTCCGCAGTTTTTCCGCATTTTTACTGATATTTTCGCAGTTTTACATTTTTTAAATTTTTTCTCAGTTTTTCTCAGTTTTTCTCAGTTTTTCTCAGTTTTTCTCTTTTTGTCTCATTTTTTCTCATTTTTTTCTCCATTTTTCGCAATTTTTCTCTTTTTGTCTTATTTTTTGACATTTTTTCTCAGTTTTTTACATTTTTCTCAGTTTTTCGCAATTTTTCTCTCTGTCTCATTTTTTCTCATTTTTTCTCATTTACTCTCTGTTTTTCCCATTTTTGCTCTGTTCTTCTCAGTTTTTCTCATTTGTTTTTCTGTTCTCTCAGTTTTTCTGTTCTTTTCATTTGTTCTGTTTTGCTTATTTGTTCCCAGTTTTTCTCATTTTTTCTCAGGTTTTCTCATTTCTTATTTTTTCACATTTTTTCTCAGTTCTCAGTTTTTCACAATTTTTCTCGTTTTGTCTCAATTTTTCACATTTTTTCTGTTTTTCTCATTTCTCATTTTTTTATCAGTTTTGCTCAGTTTTTCTCATTTTTCCTCATTTTTTCTAATTTTTTTCCCAGTTTTTCTCATTTTTTATTAGTTCTCTCTTTTGCTGAGTTTTTCTCAGTTTTTCTCATTTATTCTCATCTTTTACATTTTTTCTCAGTTTTTCTCAGTTTTTCAAATTTGTTTCTTTATTTTCACATTTTTTCTCAGTCTTTATCATTTTCTCTCATTTTTTATCAGTTTGCCTCATTTTCTCTCATTTTTCATCAGTTGTTATCAGTTTTTGTCAGTTTTTAATAGCTTTTCTAATTTTTCCTAATTTTTCCTAATTTTTCTCAGTATTTGTCATATGTTTTTCTGTTTTTCTCAGTTTTGTGTTCTTGTCCTTTGTTCTGTTTGCTCATTTGTTTGCAGTTTTTCTCAGATGTTCTCATTTTTTCTGTTTTTCTCAATTTTTCTCATTTTGTCTAATTTCTTCACATTTTTTCTCAGTTTTTCAGTTTTTCGTAATTTTTCTCAGTTTTTTTTTTGCTTTCAATTTTTCTTAGTTGTTTTCATTGTTTTTCTCAGATTTCTCTGTTTTTCTCAGTTTTTCTCAGTTTTCCACATTTGTTTTTTTCCAATTTTTCTCATTTGTTCCCAGTTTTTCACATTTGTTCGCAGTTTTTCTCATTTGTTCGCAGTTTTTCTCATTTTTTCGCAGTTTTTCTCATTTTTTCTGATATTTTCACAGTTTTTCTTTCTTTATCTTTGTTTTCCTCATTGTTTCTCCTTTTGCTCAGTTTTTCTCATTTTCTCTCAATTTTTCTCATTTATTCCCAGTTTTTTCTTGTTTTTCAGTTTTTCTTAGATTCTTTCATTCTTTTTCTCAGTTTGTTGTTGTTTTTCTCAGATTTTTTCAGTTTTTCTCATTTGTATTCCTCAGTTTTTCTCATTTGTTTTGCTCAGTTTATCACATTTGTTTTCTCAGTTTTTCACATTTGTTTTCTCTGTTTATCTCAGTTTTTCTCAGTTTATCTAATTTGTTTTTCTGTTTTTCTCAGTTTTTCTGTTCTTGCCCTTTGTTCTGTTTTGCTCATTTGTTTGCAGTTTTTCTCAGATGTTCTCATTTTTTCTCAGGTTTTCTCATTTCTTATTTTTCTCATTTTTTCATTTTTTTCCACATTTTTTCTCAGTTTTTATCATTTTCTCTCATTTTTTTATCAGTGTTTCTCTTTTTTCTCATTTTTCATCAGTTTTTATCAGTTTTTCTCAGTTTTTCTAATTTTTCCTCATTTTTTTCTAATTTTTCTCAGTTTTTGTCATTTGTTTTTCTGTTTTTCTCAGTTTTTGTGTCCTTGTCCTTTGTTCTGTTTTGCTCATTTGTTTGCAGTTTTTCTCAGATGTTCTCATTTTTTCAGTTTTTCTCATTTTTTCTCATTTTTTCATTTTTTCTCAATTCTCAGATTTTCGCGTTTTTTCTCATTTATTCTCATTTCTTCACATTTTTTCTCAGTTTCTCTGTTTTTCTCAATTTTTCTCAGTTTTGCACATTTGTTTTTTCCAATTTTTCTGTTTTTCTCATTTGTTCCCAGTTTTTCTCATTTTTTCGCATTTTTTCGCAGTTTTACATTTTTTACATTTTTTCTCAGTTTTTCACATTTTTCTCAGTTTTTCTCATTTTTTCTCATTTTTTTCTCAGTTTTTCGCAATTTTTCTCTTTTTGTCTTATTTTTTGACATTTTTCTCAGTTTTTCACATTTTTCTCAGTTTTTCGCAATTTTTCTCTCTGTCTGATTTCTTCTCATTTTTCTCATTTACTCTCTGTTTTTCCCATTTTTTCTCTGTTTTTCTCAGTTTTTCTCATTTGTTTTTCTGTTTTTCTCAGTTTTTCTGTTCTTGTCCTTTGTTCTGTTTTGCTCATTTGTTTGCAGTTTTCTCAGATGTTCTCATTTTTTCTGTTTTTCTCAATTTTTCTCATTTTGTCTCGTTACTTCACATTTTTCTCAGTTTTTCAGTTTTTCGTAATTTTTCTCAGTTTTTTCTTGCTTTCAATTTTTCTTAGTTGTTTTCATTGTTTTTCTCGGATTTTCTCTGTTTTTCTCAGTTTTTCTCAGTTTTCCACATTTGTTTTTTTTCCAATTTTTCTGTTTTTCTCATTTGTTCCCAGTTTTTCATTTGTTCACAGTTTTTCTCATTTTTTCGCAGTTTTTCTCATTTTTCTGATATTTTCACAGTTTTTCTTTCTTTTTCTTTGTTTTCCTCATTGTTTCTCCTTTTGCTCAGTTTTCTCATTTTCTCTCAATTTTTCTCATTTATTCCCAGTTTTTTCTTGTTTTTCAGTTTTTTTTAGATTCTTTCGTTCTTTTTCTCAGTTTGTCGTTGTTTTTCTCAGATTTTTTCAGTTTTTCTCATTTGTATTGCTCAGTTTTTCTCATTTGTTTTGCTCAGTTTTTCACATTTGTTTTCTCATTTTTTCACATTTTTCTCAGTTTTTCTCATTTTTTCTCATTTTTTCTCATTTTTTTCTCAGTTTTCGCAATTTTTTCTCTTTTTGTCTTATTTTTTGACATTTTTTCTCAGTTTTTCTCATTTTTTCTCATTTCTTCTCATTTTTTCTCATTTACTCTCTGCTTTTCCCATTTTTTCTCTGTTTTCTCAGTTTTTTTCATTTGTTTTTCTGTTTCTCTCAGTTTTTATGTTCTTTTCATTTGTTCTGTTTTGCTCATTTGTTTCCAGTTTTTCTCAAATGTTCTCATTTTTTCTCAGTTTTTCTCAGTTTTTCTCATTTATTCTTATTTTTTCAAATTTTTTCTCAGTTCTCAGTTTTTCACAATTTTTCTCAATTTGTCTCATTTTTTTCACATTTTTTTCTCAGTTTTCTCATTTCTCTCATTTTTTTAAATCAGTTTTCTCAGTTTTTCTCATTTTTCCTCCTTTTTTCTAATTTATTTTCTCAATTTTTCTCATTTTTTTATCAGTACTCACTTTTGCCGTTTTTCTCAATTTTCTCATGTTTTTCATTTTTTTTCCACATTTTTTCTCAGTTTTTATCATTTTCACTCATTTTTTATCAGTGTTTCTCTTTTTTCTCATTTTTCATCAGTTTTTATCAGTTTTCTCAGTTTTTCTAATTTTTCCTCATTTTTTCTAATTTTTCTCAGTTTTGTCATTTGTTTTTCTGTTTTTCTCAGTTTTTGTGTTCTTGTCCTTTGTTCTGTTTTGCTCATTTGTTTGCAGTTTTTCTCAGATGTTCTCATTTTTTCTGTTTTTCTCAATTTTTCTCATTTTGTCTAATTTCTTCACATTTTTTCTCAGTTTTTCAATTTTTCTCATTTTTTCTCATTTTTTCATTTTTTCTCAATTCTCAGATTTTCTCGTTTTTTCTCAGTTTATCTCATTTTTTCTCATTTCTTCACATTTTTTCTCAGTTTTTCAGTTTTTCGCAATTTTTCTCAGTTTTTTCTTGTTTTTCAATTTTTCTTAGTTGTTTTCGTTGTTTTTCTCAGATTTCGCTGTTTTTCTCAATTTTTCTCAGTTTTGCACATTTGTTTTATCCAATTTTTCTGTTTTTCTCATTTGTTCCCAGTTTTTCTCATTTGTTCGCATTTTTCGCAGTTTTACATTTTTCTCAGTTTTTCTCAGTTTTTGTCAGTTTTTCTCATTTTTTCTCTTTTTGTCTCATTTTTTCAGATTTTTTCTCAGTTGTTCACATTTTTTCTCAGTTTTTATCATTTTCTCTCATTGTTTATCAGTGTTTCTCTTTTTGTCTCATTTTTCATTAGTTTTTATCAGTTTTTCTCAGTTTTTCTAATTTTTCCTCATTTTTTCTAATTTTTCTCAGTTTTTGTCATTTGTTTTTCTGTTTTTCTCAGTTTTTGTGTTCTTGTCCTTTGTTCTGTTTTGCTCATTTGTTTGCAGTTTTTCTCAGATGTTCTCATTTTTTCTGTTTTTCTCAATTTTTCTCATTTTGTCTAATTTCTTCACATTTTTTCTCAGTTTTCAATTTTTCTCATTTTTTCTCATTTTTTCATTTTTTCTCAATTCTCAGATTTTCTCGTTTTTTCTCAGTTTATCTCATTTTTTCTCATTTCTTCACATTTTTTCTCAGTTTTTCAGTTTTTCGCAATTTTTCTCAGTTTTTTCTTGTTTTTCAATTTTTCTTAGTTGTTTTCGTTGTTTTTCTCAGATTTCGCTGTTTTTCTCAATTTTTCTCAGTTTTGCACATTTGTTTTATCCAATTTTTCTGTTTTTCTCATTTGTTCCCAGTTTTTCTCATTTGTTCGCATTTTTTCGCAGTTTTACATTTTTCTCAGTTTTTCTCAGTTTTTGTCAGTTTTTCTCATTTTTCTCTTTTTGTCTCATTTTTTCAGATTTTTTTCTCAGTTGTTCACATTTTTTCTCAGTTTTTATCATTTTCTCTCATTGTTTATCAGTGTTTCTCTTTTTGTCTCATTTTCATTAGTTTTATCAGTTTTCTCAGTTTTCTAATTTTTCCTCATTTTTTCTAATTTTCTCAGTTTTTGTCATTTGTTTTTCTGTTTTTCTCAGTTTTTGTGTTCGTGTCCTTTGTTCTGTTTTGCTCATTTGTTTGCAGTTTTTCTCAGATGTTCTCATTTTTTCTCAGGTTTTCTCATTTCTTATTTTTTCACATTTTTTCTCAGTTCTCAGTTTTTCACAATTTTCTCGTTTTGTCTCAATTTTTCACATTTTTTCTGTTTTTCTCATTTCTCATTTTTTTATCAGTTTTGCTCAGTTTTTCTCATTTTTCCTAATTTTTTCTAATTTTTTTCTCAGTTTTTCTCATTTTTTATTAGTTCTCCCTTTTGCTGAGTTTTTCTCAGTTTTTCTCATTTATTCTCATCTTTTACATTTTTTTCTCAGTTTTTCTCAGTTTTTCAAATTTTTTTCTTTATTTTCACATTTTTTCTCAGTTTTTATCATTTTCTCTCATTTTTTATCAGTTTGTCTCATTTTCTCTCATTTTTCATCAGTTGTTATCAGTTTTGTCAGTTTTTAATAGCTTTTCTAATTTTTCCTCATTTTTCCTCATTGTTCTCAGTTTTTGTCATTTGTTTTCTGTTTTTCTCAGTTTTTCTGTTCTTGTCCTTTGTTCTGTTTTGCTCATTTGTTTGCAGTTTTTCTCAGATGTTCTCATTTTTTCTGTTTTTCTCAATTTTTCTCATTTTGTCTAATTTCTTCACATTTTTTCTCAGTTTTTCAGTTTTTCGTAATTTTTCTCAGTTTTTTCTTGCTTTCAATTTTTCTTAGTTGTTTTCATTGTTTTTCTCAGATTTCTCTGTTTTTCTCAGTTTTTTCTCAGTTTTCCACATTTGTTTTTTTCCAATTTTTCTGTTTTTCTCATTTGTTCCCAGTTTTTCTCATTTGTTCACAGTTTTTCTCATTTGTTCGCAGTTTTTCTCATTTTTTCGCAGTTTTTCTCATTTTTTCTGATATTTTCACAGTTTTTCTTTCTTTTTCTTTGTTTTCCTCATTGTTTCTCCTTTTGCTCAGTTTTTTCATTTTCTCTCAATTTTTCTCATTTATTCCCAGTTTTTTCTTGTTTTTTCAGTTTTTCTTAGATTCCTTCATTCTTTTCTCAGTTTGTTGTTGTTTTTCTCAGATTTTTTCAGTTTTTCTCATTTGTATTCCTCAGTTTTTCTCATTTGTTTTGCTCAGTTTATCACATTTGTTTTTCTCAGTTTTTCACATTTGTTTTTCTCTGTTTTTCTCAGTTTTTCTCAGTATATCTAATTTGTTTTTCTGTTTTTCTCAGTTTTTCTGTTCTTGCCCTTTGTTCTGTTTTGCTCATTTGTTTGCAGTTTTTCTCAGATGTTCTCATTTTTTCTCAGGTTTTCTCATTTCTTATTTTTCTCATTTTTTTCATTTTTTTCCCACATTTTTTCTCAGTTTTTATCATTTTCTCTCATTTTTTATCAGTGTTTCTCTTTTTTCTCATTTTTCATCAGTTTTTATCAGTTTTTCTCAGTTTTTCTAATTTTTCCTCATTTTTTCTAATTTTTCTCAGTTTTGTCATTTGTTTTTCTGTTTTTCTCAGTTTTTGTGTTCTTGTCTTTGTTCTGTTTTGCTCATTTGTTTGCAGTTTTTCTCAGATGTTCTCATTTTTTCTGTTTTCTCAATTTTTCTCATTTTGTCTCATTACGTCACATTTTTTCTCAGTTTTTCAGTTTTTCGTAATTTTTCTCAGTTTTTTCTTGCTTTCAATTTTTCTTTAGTTGTTTTCGTTGTTTTTCTCAGATTTCTCTGTTTTCTCAATTTTTCTCAGTTTTCCACATTTGTTTTTTTTCCAATTTTTCTGTTTTTCTCATTTGTTCCCAGTTTTTCATTTGTTCACAGTTTTTCTCATTTTTTCGCAGTTTTTCTCATTTTTTCTGATATTTTCACAGTTTTTCTTCCTTTTTCTTTGTTTTCCTCATTGTTTCTCCTTTGGCTCAGTTTTCTCATTTTCTCTCAATTTTTCTCATTTATTCCCAGTTTTTTCTTGTTTTTCAGTTTTTCTTAGATTCTTTCGTTCTTTTTCTCAGTTTTGTCGTTGTTTTTCTCAGATTTTTTCAGTTTTTCTCATTTGTATTGCTCAGTTTTTCTCATTTGGTTTGCTCAGTTTTTCACATTTGTTTTTCTCAGTTTTTCACATTTTTCTCAGTTTTTCTCATTTTTTCTCATTTTTTCTCATTTTTTTCTCAGTTTTTCGCAATTTTTCTCTTTTTGTCTTTTTTTTGACATTTTTTCTCAGTTTTTCACATTTTTCTCAGTTTTTCACAATTTTTCTCTCTGTCTCATTTCTTCTCATTTTTTCTCATTTACTCTCTGTTTTTCCCATTTTTTCTCTGTTTTTCTCAGTTTTTCTCATTTGTTTTTCTCAGTTTTTCACATTTGTTTTTCTCTGTTTTTCTCAGTTTTTCTCATTTGTTTAATCCAATTTTTCAGTTTTTCTCACTTGTTCCTAGTTTTTCTCATTTGTTCGCAATTTTTCTGATATATTCGCAGTTTTACATTTTTTACATTTTGCCTCAGTTTTTCTCAGTTTTTGTCAGTTTTTCTCATTTTTTCTCTTTTTGTCTCATTTTTCACATTTTTTCTCAGTTTTTCACATTTTCTCAGTTTTCGCATTTTTTCTCATTTTTTCTCATTTTTTTCTCAGTTTTTCGCAATTATTCTCTTTTTGTCTTATTTTTTGACATTTTTTTCTCAGTTTTTTACATTTTCTCAGTTTTTCCCAATTTTTCTCTCTGTCTCATTTTTTCTCATTTTTCTCATTTACTCTCTGTTTTTTCCCATTTTTTCTCTGTTTTTCTCATTTTTTTTCATTTGTTTTTCTGTTTCTCTCAGTTTTTCTGTTCTTTTCATTTGTTCTGTTTTGCTCATTTGTTTGCAGTTTTCTCAAATGTCTCATTTTTTCTCAGTTTTTCTCATTTATTCTTATTTTTTCACATTTTTTCTCAGTTCTCAGTTTTTCACAATTTTTCTCAATTTGTCTCATTTTTCACATTTTTTCTCAGTTTTCTCATTTCTCTCATTTTTTTAAATCAGTTTTCTCAGTTTTCTCATTTTCCTCCTTTTTTCTAATTTTTTTCTCAATTTTTCTCTTTTTTTATCAGTTCTCACTTTTGCTGTTTTTCTCAATTTTTCTCATTTATTCTCATCTTTTACATTTTTTCTCAGTTTTCTCAGTTTTTCAAATTTGTTTCTTTATTTTCACATTTTTTCTCAGTCTTTATCATTTTCTCTCATTTTTTATCAGTTTGCCTCATTTTCTCTCATTTTTCATCAGTTGTTATCAGTTTTGTCAGTTTTAATAGCTTTTCTAATTTTTCCTAATTTTTCCTAATTTTTCTCAGTATTTGTCATATGTTTTTCTGTTTTTCTCAGTTTTTGTGTTCTTGTCCTTTGTTCTGTTTTGCTCATTTGTTTGCAGTTTTTCTCAGATGTTCTCATTTTTTCTGTTTTTCTCAATTTTTCTCATTTTGTCTAATTTCTTCACATTTTTTCTCAGTTTTTCAGTTTTTCGTAATTTTTCTCAGTTTTTTTTTGCTTTCAATTTTTCTTAGTTGTTTTCATTGTTTTTCTCAGATTTCTCTGTTTTTCTCAGTTTTTCTCAGTTTTCCACATTTGTTTTTTTCCAATTTTTCTCATTTGTTCCCAGTTTTTCTCATTTGTTCGCAGTTTTTCTCATTTGTTCGCAGTTTTTCTCATTTTTTCGCAGTTTTTCTCATTTTTCTGATATTTTCACAGTTTTTCTTTCTTTATCTTTGTTTTCCTCATTGTTTCTCCTTTTGCTCAGTTTTTCTCATTTTCTCTCAATTTTTCTCATTTATTCCCAGTTTTTTCTTGTTTTTCAGTTTTTCTTAGATTCTTTCATTCTTTTTCTCAGTTTGTTGTTGTTTTTCTCAGATTTTTTCAGTTTTTCTCATTTGTATTCCTCAGTTTTTCTCATTTGTTTTGCTCAGTTTATCACATTTGTTTTTCTCAGTTTTTCACATTTGTTTTTCATTTTTTTTCCACATTTTCTCTCAGTTTTTATCATTTTCTCTCATTTTTTATCAGTGTTTCTCTTTTTGTCTCATTTTTCATTAGTTTTTCTCAGTTTTTCTCAGTTTTTCTAATTTTTCCTCATTTTTTCTAATTTTTCTCAGTTTTTGTCATTTGTTTTTCTGTTTTTCTCAGTTTTTGTGTTCTTGTCCTTTGTTCTGTTTTGCTCATTTGTTTGCAGTTTTTCTCAGATGTTCTCATTTTTTCTGTTTTTCTCAATTTTTCTCATTTTGTCTAATTTCTTCACATTTTTCTCAGTTTTTCAATTTTTCTCATTTTTTCTCATTTTTCATTTTTTCTCAATTCTCAGATTTTCTCGTTTTTTCTCAGTTTATCTCATTTTTTCTCATTTCTTCACATTTTTTCTCAGTTTTTCAGTTTTTCGCAATTTTTCTCAGTTTTTTCTTGTTTTTCATTTTTCTTAGTGTTTTCGTTGTTTTCTCAGATTTCGCTGTTTTTCTCAATTTTTCTCAGTTTTGCACATTTGTTTTATCCAATTTTCTGTTTTTCTCATTTGTTCCCAGTTTTTCTCATTTGTTCGCATTTTTTCGCAGTTTTACATTTTTTCTCAGTTTTTCTCAGTTTTTGTCAGTTTTTCTCATTTTTTCTCTTTTTGTCTCATTTTTTCAGATTTTTTTCTCAGTTGTTCACATTTTTTCAGTTTTTATCATTTTCTCTCATTGTTTATCAGTGTTTCTCTTTTTGTCTCATTTTTCATTAGTTTTTATCAGTTTTTCTCAGTTTTTCTAATTTTTCCTCATTTTTTCTAATTTTTCTCAGTTTTTGTCATTTGTTTTTCTGTTTTTCTCAGTTTTTGTGTTCGTGTCCTTTGTTCTGTTTTGCTCATTTGTTTGCAGTTTTCTCAGATGTTCTCATTTTTTCTCAGGTTTTCTCATTTCTTATTTTTTCACATTTTTTTCTCAGTTCTCAGTTTTTCACAATTTTTCTCGTTTTGTCTCAATTTTTCACATTTTTTCTGTTTTTCTCATTTCTCATTTTTTTATCAGTTTTGCTCAGTTTTTCTCATTTTTCCTAATTTTTTCTAATTTTTTTCTCAGTTTTTCTCATTTTTTATTAGTTCTCCCTTTTGCTGAGTTTTCTCAGTTTTTCTCATTTATTCTCATCTTTTACATTTTTTCTCAGTTTTTCTCAGTTTTTCAAATTTTTTTCTTTATTTTCACATTTTTTTCTCTTTTCTTTTTCTTTTTATCAGTTTTGTTCATTTTCTCTATTTTTCATCAGTTGTATCATTTTTCTTTTAATACTTTTCTATTTTTCCACATTTTTCCTCATTTCTTTTCTTTTTTTTCTTTTTTCTCTTTTTCTTTTCTTTCCTTTCTTCTGTTTTTCTCATTTGTTTGCAGTTTTTCTCATGCTTTTTCTGTTTTTCTCATTTTTTCTCATTTTTTCTATTTCTTCACATTTTCTCAGTTTTCAGTTTTCGTAATTTTCTCAGTTTTTCTGCTTTCAATTTTTCTTAGTTTTTCATTTTTTCTTTCTTTTCTCATTTCTTTTTCACATTTGTTTTTTCCAATTTCTTCTCATTTTCTTTCTTTTGTTCACAGTTTTCTCTTTTCCTTTTCGCTTCTCTTTTCTGTTTTCACAGTTTTTCTTTTCTTTTCTTTGTTTCCTCATTGTTTCACCTTTTCTCAGTTTTTCTCATTTTCTCAATTTTTCTTATTTATCAGTTTTTTCTTTTTTTCAGTTTTTCTTAGATTCCTTCATTCTTTTCTCAGTTTGTGTTGTTTTCTCAGATTTTTTCAGTTTTTCTCATTTGTTCTTTCTCTCAGTTTTTTCATTTTGTCTCATTTTCTCTCATTTTTCATCATTTGTTATCAGTTTTTGTCAGTTTTTAATAGCTTTTCTAATTTTTCCTCATTTTTCCTCATTTTTCTCAGTTTTTGTCATTTGTTTTTCTGTTTTTCTCAGTTTTCTGTTCTTGTCCTTTGTTCTGTTTTGCTCATTTGTTTGCAGTTTTTCTCAGATGTTCTCATTTTTTCTGTTTTTCTCATTTTTTCTCATTTTGTCTATTTTCTTCACATTTTTTCTCAGTTTTTCAGTTTTTCGTAATTTTTCTCAGTTTTTTCTTGCTTTCAATTTTTTTAGTTGTTTTCATTGTTTTTCTCAGATTTCTCTGTTTTTCTCAGTTTTTCTCAGTTTTCCACATTTGTTTTTTTCCAATTTTTCTGTTTTCTCATTTGTTCCCAGTTTTTCTCATTTGTTCACAGTTTTTCTCATTTGTTCGCAGTTTTTCTCATTTTTTCGCAGTTTTTCTCATTTTTTCTGATATTTTCACAGTTTTTCTTTCTTTTTCTTTGTTTTCCTCATTGTTTCTCCTTTTGCTCAGTTTTCTCATTTTCTCTCAATTTTTCTCATTTATTCCCAGTTTTTTCTTGTTTTCAGTTTTTCTTAGATTCCTTCATTCTTTTTCTCAGTTTGTTGTTGTTTTTCTCAGATTTTTTCAGTTTTTCTCATTTGTATTTCCTCAGTTTTTCTCATTTGTTTTGCTCAGTTTATCACATTTGTTTTTCTCAGTTTTTCACATTTGTTTTTCTCTGTTTTTCTCAGTTTTTCTCAGTATATCTAATTTGTTTTTCTGTTTTTCTCAGTTTTTCTGTTCTTGCCCTTTGTTCTGTTTTGCTCATTTGTTTGCAGTTTTTCTCAGATGTTCTCATTTTTTCTCAGGTTTTTCTCAATTTTCTCTCTGTCTCATTTTTCTCATTTTTTTCATTGTTTTTCCCATTTTTCTCAGTTTTTATCATTTTCCTCTCATTTTTATCAGTGTTTCTCTTTTTTCTCAGTTTTTCATCAGTTTTTATCAGTTTTTCTCAGTTTTTCTAATTTTTCCTCATTTTTCTAATTTTTCTCAGTTTTTGTCATTTGTTTTTTCTGTTTTTCTCATTTTTGTCTTTGTCCTTTGTTCTGTTTGCTCATTTGTTTGCAGTTTTTCTCAGATGTTCTCATTTTTTCTGTTTTTCTCAATTTTTCTCATTTTGTCTCATTACGTCACATTTTTCTCAGTTTTTCAGTTTTTCGTAATTTTTCTCAGTTTTTTCTTGCTTTCAATTTTTCTTAGTTGTTTTCGTTGTTTTTCTCAGATTTCTCTGTTTTTCTCATTTGTTTCTCAGTTTTCTCAGTTTTTTTTTTTCATTTGTTCTGTTTTCTCATTTGTTCCAGTTTTTCATTTGTTCACAGTTTTTCTCATTTTTTCGCAGTTTTTCTCATTTTTTCTGATATTTTCACAGTTTTTCTTCTTTTTCTTTGTTTTCCTCATGTTTCATCCTTTGGCTCAGTTTTCTCATTTTTCTCTCAATTTTTCTCATTATTCCCATTTTTTCTTGTTTTTCAGTTTTTCTTAGATTCCTTTCGTTCTTTCTCAGTTTGTCGTTGTTTTTCTCAGATTTTTTCAGTTTTTCTCATATGTATTGCTCATTTTTCTCATTTTTTTTGCTCTGTTTTTCACATTTGTCTTTTATCAGTTTTTCTGTTTTTCACATTTTTCTCAGTTTTTCTCATTTTTTCTCATTTTTCTCATTTTTTCTCATTTTTTCTCATTTTTCTCAGTTTTCGCAATTTTTCTCTTTTTGTCTTATTTTTTGACATTTTTACTCAGTTTTTCACATTTTTCTCAGTTTTTCGCATTTTTTCTCTCTGTCTCATTTCTCAGATTTTCTCATTTTTTCTCATTTACTCTCTGTTTTTCTCCCATTTTTTCTCTGTTTTCTCAGTTTTTCTCAGTTTTTCTCAGTTTTTCACATTTGTTTTTCTCTGTTTTTCTCAGTTTTTCTCATTTGTTTAATCCAATTTTTCAGTTTTTCTCATTTGTTCCAGTTTTCTCATTTGTTCGCATTTTCTTATATATTCGCAGTTTTACATTTTACATTTTGCCTCAGTTTTTCTCAGTTTTTGTCAGTTTTTCTCATTTTTTCTCTTTTTGTCTCATTTTTCACATTTTTTTCTCAGTTTTCACATTTTCTCAGTTTTTCTCATTTTTCTCTTTTTTCTCATTTTTTCTCATTTTTTTCTCAGTTTTTCGCATTATTCTCTTTTTGTCTTATTTTTTGACATTTTTCTCAGTTTTTACATTTTTCTCATTTTTTCCCAATTTTCTCTCTGTCTCATTTTTCTCATTTTTCTCATTTACTCTCTGTTTTTCCCATTTTTTCTCTGTTTTTCTCAGTTCTTTTGTCTATTTGTTTCTCTGTTTCTCTCAGTTTTTCTGTTCTTTTCATTTGTTCTGTTTTGCTCATTTGTTTGCAGTTTTTCTCAAATGTTCTCATTTTTTCTCAGTTTTTCTCATTTATTCTTATTTTTTCACATTTTTTCTCAGTTCTCAGTTTTTCACAATTTTTCTCATTTGTCTCATTTTTCACATTTTTTCTCAGTTTTCTCATTTCTCTCATTTTTTTAATCAGTTTTCTCAGTTTTTCTCATTTTTCCTCCTTTTTTCTAATGTTTTTCTCAGTTTTTCTCATTTTTTATCAGTTCTCACTTTTGCTGGTTTTTCTCAATTTTTCTCATGTTTTTCATTTTTTCCACATTTTCTCTCAGTTTTTATCATTTTCTCTCATTTTTTATCAGTGTTTCTCTTTTTGTCTCATTTTTCATTAGTTTTTATCAGTTTTTCTGTTTTTCTAATTTTTCCTCATTTTTCTAATTTTTCTCAGTTTTTGTCATTTGTTTTTCTGTTTTTCTCAGTTTTTGTGTTCTTTGTCCTTTGTTCTGTTTTGCTCATTTGTTTGCAGTTTTCTCAGATGTTCTCATTTTTTCTGTTTTTCTCAATTTTCTCATTTGTCTAATTTCTTCACATTTTTTCTTCAGTTTTTCAATTTTTCTCATTTTTTCTCATTTTTCATTTTGTCTCAATTCTCAGATTTTCTCGTTTTTTCTCAGTTTATCTCATTTTTCTCATTTCTTCACATTTTTTCTCAGTTTTTCAGTTTTTCGCAATTTTCTCAGTTTTTTCTTGTTTTTCAATTTTTCTTAGTTGTTTTCGTTGTTTTCTCAGATTTCGCTGTTTTTCTCAATTTTTCTCAGTTTTGCACATTTGTTTTTTTTCCCATTTTTCTGTTTTCTCATTTGTTCCCAGTTTTTCTCATTTGTTCGCATTTTTTCGCAGTTTTACATTTTTTCTCAGTTTTTCTCAGTTTTTGTCAGTTTTTCTCATTTTTTCTCTTTTTGTCTCATTTTTTCAGATTTTTTTCTCAGTTGTTCACATTTTTCTCATTTTTCTCATTTTTCTCATTTTTTCTCATTTTCTAATTTTTTCTCAGTTTTCGCAATTTTCTCTTTTTGTCTTATTTTTTGACATTTTCTCAGTTTTTCACATTTTTCTCTGTTTTTCTCAGTTTTTCCTCATTTGTTTTTCTGTTTCAGTTTTTCTGTTCTTTTATTTGTCCTGTTTTTCTAATTTGTTTGCAGTTTTTCTCAGATGTTCTCATTTTTTTCTGTTTTTCTCAATTTTCCTCATTTTGTCTATTTCTTCTCATTTTTCTCAGTTTTCAGTTCTTGTCCTTTGTTTTGTTTGCTCATTTGTTGCAGTTTTTATCAGATGTTCTCATTTTTTCTCAGGTTTTCTCATTTCTTATTTTTTCACATTTTTTCTCAGTTCTCAGTTTTTTCACAATTTTTCTCGTTTTGTCTCAATTTTTTCACATTTCTTCTGTTTTTCCTCATTTCTCTCATTTTTTTATCAGTGTTTCTCAGTTTATCTCATTTTCCTCATTTTTTCTAATTTCTTTCTCAGTTTTTCTCATTTTTTATCAGTTCTCCCTTTTCTGAGTTTTTCTCAGTTTTCTCATTTATTCTCATCTTTTACATTTTTTCTCAGTTTTTCTCAGTTTTCAAATTTGTTTCTTTTTTTCACATTTTTTCTCTGTTTTTATCATTTTCTCTCATTTTTTATCAGTTTGTCTCATTTACTCTCATTTTTCATCAGTTGTTATCAGTTTTGTCAGTTTTTAATAGCTTTTCTAATTTTTCCTCATTTTTCCTAATTTTTCTCAGTTTTTTTCATTTGTTTTTCTGTTTCTCTCAGTTTTTCTGTTCTTTTCATTTGTTCTGTTTTGCTCATTTGTTTGCAGTTTTTTCTCAAATGTTCTCATTTTCTTCACATTTTTTTCCTCAGTTT
>NW_027250821.1:0-98257 GCF_044704955.1 Pristiophorus japonicus | reverse complement strand
CCCGTCTCTCCTCTTCCCCCCCCCCCCCCGTCTCTCCTCTTCCCCCCCCCCCCCCCCGTCTCTCCTCTTCCCCCCCCCCCCCGTCTCTCCTCTTTCCCCCCCCCCCCCCCCGTCTCTCCTCTTCCCCCCCCCCCCCCCGTCTCTCCTCTTCCCCCCCCCCCGTCTTTCCTCTTCCCGTCTCTCCTCTTCCCCCCCCCCCCGTCTCTCCTCTTCCCCCCCCCCGTCTCTCCTCTTCCCCCCCCCCCCCCCCGTCCGTCTCTCCTCCCCCCCCCCCCCCACCCCCTGTCCGTCTCTCCTCTTCTTCCCCCCCCCCCCCCCCCCCCCCCCGTCCGTCCGTCTCTCCTCTTCCCCCCCCCCCCGTCCGTCTCTCCTCTTTCCCCCCCCCCCCCCCCCCCCCAGTCCTGGGATCCCTGATCTATACGCAAGTGCATGCCTGGAGGCCCAGGACCTGAACTCTCCAAAGCTATGGAACCAGGAGGTAAGTTCGTAAATATTTTTTGGGTCACCGAAAATTTAGGGCTTGTGTGTGTTCAGTGGAAACTTCTTATAGCAGACTTATCTTTGCCGTTCTAATTTATCTGTTTTACCTTATGCCGATTGAAGCCAAAAAAAGTTGCATTTTAATATAGTAATCACTCCATACTGCCTTTAAATCAAAGATATACTGCTCTGATCAGTTTCCAGTTGGCTCCTTTTCTGAACCAAATTATGCACAAGATGCTCTGACAATTCCTTCCTTGCCTCTCTGCCCAAACCTGATTGCATATGAAGTACTCTGTTTCCTGGGCCAACCTTTAGAGAAACAACGCTGTCATAATAAACATGTAACTGCAGTTACAGTATATTCAAATAAACCAAAGAGATGTGTGGTGTTTGTTAGGTTTGTGCAGATGCATTTTGTTAGCTTCGCCCAATTGTTAAAATAAACTGCGTACACTATAAATAGAATGGCTTCAGATAACGGAAGAGCGCTTCAGCTAGTCCCACTCCCCCCGCCCTTTCCCCGTACCCTGCAAATTTTTTTCGTTCAGGTATTTTATCCAACTCCCTTTTGAAAGCAGTGATTGGATCTGTACCTGCCTAAACCTTTGGGGCTGCTGACCAAGGGCCGTGCGGCTCTTTGTCAGCCAGCGCAGACACGATGGGCTGAAATGGCCTCCTTCTGCGCTGTAAATTTCTATGTTACTATGTTTCTACCACCCTTTCAGCCAGTGCATTCCAGATCCTAACCACTCTGTTTTTAAAAAAAAATGTTTTCTTCATGTTGCCTTTGGTTCTTTTGCCAATCACCTTAAATCTGCATCCTCTGGTTCTCGACCCTTCTGCCAATGGGAACAGTTTCTCTCTATTCTGTCTAGACACCTCTATCAAATCTCCTCTCAATCTTCTCTGCTCCATGGAGAATAACCCTAGCTTCAGTTTATCCACATAACTGAAGTCCCTCATCCCTGGAATCATTCTCGTAAATCTTTTCTGCGCCCTCCCTGAGGCCTTCACATCCTTAAAGTGTGGTGTCCAGAATTGGACACAACCAGTATTTTATACAGGTGGTTCATAATTTCCCCACTTTTGTACTTTAAACCTCTATTCATGAAACCCAGGATCCCGTAAGCTTTTTTTAAACCGCTTTCTCAACCTGCCCTGCCACCTTTAACGATTTGTGCACATATACTCCCAGGTCTCTGTTCATGCACTCCTTTTAGGATTGTACCCTTTAGTTTATATTTATAGTTTATATCTCACATTTTGGTAGAAAGAATATCACTCCACACTTTTCTATGTTAAATTTCATCTGCCAGGTGTCTGCCCATTCTACCAGTGTCTGTCATCTTGAAGCCTAAACTATCTTCCTCGCTGTTCACTAAAGTTCCAAGTTTTGTGTCATCTGTACATTTTGAAATTGTGCCCTATACACCCACATCCATGTCATTAATATATGTCAAGAAAAGCAGTGGTCCAAGTACTGACCCTTGGGGGAACGCCACTGTATACTTTCCTCAAGTTTGAAAAACAACCGTTCACCACTACTGTTTCCTGTCACTTAGCCAATGTCTTATCCATGCTTCCACTGTCCTTTTTATTCCACGGGCTTCAACTTTGCTGGCAAGCCTATTATGTGGCACTTTGTCGAACGTATTTTGGAAACCAGGTACACCACATCAACTGCATTGCCTTAGCAACCCTCTGTTTCTTTATCAAGCGTCATGAATCCGGAAACACCTAAGCCCAGGTTCGGGTATTTCTGGATTTCGAAATGTCAAAGAGGTGGGGGGTGGGTGGGGAGGTGGCAGTCCCGCTGAGGAGCTGTTTGGGCCCCGTTGATGAGGTTGTTCGGCGGCGCCCCACCGCAGAGATGGTGTTCGGGCGGGCCAGCGAGGAGGCCCCGAAGTGTGGGCGGCGCGGCAAGGCCAAAGTCGGGCAGCGGTGGGACCCCGAGGTCGGTAGGATCGCTGGGTCTGTACTCGAACATTTTACGGATTCCTGACGACCCTGCCACCGATCGGTCCGGTGTCCACATTCTGGAACATTCCGGAACTCTGGACTTTTGACGCTGCACTTGTACCTCATCTTTATCAATTCCTGTCCCATCCACTATCTCCTTTACTACCTCCTCCTTTACTATGCCTATGGAAGCATCTTCTTTGGTGAAGACAGATGCAAAGTACTCATTTAGTACCTCAGCCATACTCTCTGCCTCCATGCATTGCTCATCTTTTTTGTCCCTAATTGGCCCTATCCTTCCTTTTACCACCAGTTTACTATTTATATGCCTATAGAAGACTTTTGGATTGCCTTTTATGTCAGCTGCCTTTCTACTCTCATATCCTCTCATTGCCTCTCATCATCTTTTTCACTTCTCCCCCGAACTTTCTATATTTAGCCTGATTCTCGGATGTATTCTTGTCCAGACATCTGTCATACGTGCTCTTTTTCTGCGTTATCTTACTCTCTATCTCCTTCATCTTCCAGGGAGCTCTGACTTTAGTTGCCCTACCTTTCCCTCTAATGGGAATGTACCTCGATTGTACCTGAACTATTTCCTCTTTGAAGGCAGCCCATTGTTCCACTACAATTTTGCCTGCCAATCTTTGATTCCAATCTACCTGGGCCAGATCCATTCTCATCCACTGAAATTTGCCTTCCTCCAATTTAGTATTTTTACTCTAGATTGCTCCCTGTCCTTTTCCATAGCTAATTTAAATCTTATGATACTATGATCACTGTTCATCTGCTGACACTTGCTCCACTTGATCTACCTCATTCCCCAGAACCAGATCCAGTAATGCCTCCTTACTCTTTAGGCTGGAAACATACTGATCAAGAAAGTTCTCTTGAACATACTTCAGAAATTCTTCCCTCCCCCCACCCCACCTCGGTTCTTACACTATTACTATCTCAGTCTACATTAGGATAGTTGAAGTCCCCCATTATCGCTATTCTATAGTTCTTGCATCTCTGTAATTTCTCTGCATATTTGCTCCTCCAAATTTTTCTCACTAGTTGGTGGCCTATAGAATACACCTCTGTTCTTGACCCCTCCATGACTTCCTCTCTCTCCAGCACTGTAACATTTTCCTTAACCAATACTGCCACACCACCTTTGATCTTTCCTTCCCTATCCTTCCTGTACAAGGAAGTGGCAGACTAATTGAGCAAATACTTTGGTTCTGTCTTCACTAAGGAAGACACGAATAACCTCCCGAAAATACTAGGGGATCGAGGGTCTCGCGAGAAGGAGGAACTAAGGGACATCCTTATTAGTCAGGAAATGGTGTTAAGGAAATTGAAGGGACTGAAGGCCAATAAATCCCCAGGGCCTGATAGTCTGCATCCCAAAGCATTTAAAGAAGTGGCCCTAGAAATAGTAGATGCATTGGTGGTCATTTTCCAACATTCCATGGACTCTGGATCAGTTCCTATGGATTGGAGGGTAGCTAATGTAACCCCACTTTTTTTTTAAAAAAGGAGGGAGAGAGAAAACAGGGAATTATAAGTTAGCCTGACATCGGTGGTGGGGAAAATACTGGAGTCAATTATTAAGGATGTAATAGCAGTGCATTTGGAAAGCAGTGACAGGATCGGTCCAAGTCAGCATGGATTTATGAAAGGGAAATCATGCTTGACAAATCTAGAGTTTTTTGAGGATGTAACTAGTAGAGTGGATAAGGGAGAACCAGTAGATGTGGTGTATTTGGATTTTCAAAAGGCTTTTGACAAGGTCCCACACAAGCGATTAGTGTGCAAAATTAAGGCATATGGTATTGGGGGTTAGAAACAAAGAAAATAAAATGCAGAAGCAGGCCATTCGGCCCTTCGAGTCTGCACCGCCATTCAATATGATTATAGCTGATCATGGAACCTCGGTACCCCATATCCCCTGATCCCTTTAGCCGTAAGGGCAACATCTAACTCCCTTTTGAATATTTCCAATGAACTAGACTCAACAACTTTCAGTGGCAGAGAATTCCACAGGTTCACAACTCTCTGGGTGAAAAAGTTTCTCCTCATCTCGGTCCTATATGGCTTACCCCTTATCTTTTTAGACTGTGACCCCCTGGTTCTAGACTTCCCCAACATTGGGAACATTCTACCTGCATCTAACCTGTCCAGTCCCATCAGAATTTTATAAGTTTTTATGAGATCCTCTCATTCTTCTAAATTCCAGTGAGTATAAGCCTAGCCGATCCAGTCTTTCCTCGTGTCAGTCCTGCCATCCTGGGAATCAGTCTGGTGAACCTTTGCTGCACTCCCTCAGTATTGACGTGGGTAGAGAACTGGTTGGCAGACAGGAAGCAAAGAGGGAATAAACGGGTCCTTTTCAGAATGGCAGGCAGTGACTAGTGGGGTGGTGCGGGGTTCAGTGCTGAGACCCCAGTTACTTACAATATACATTAATGACTTAGACAAAGGAATTGAATGTAATATCTCCAAGTTTGCAGATGACACTTAGCTGGGTGGCAGTGCGAGCTGCGAGGAGGATGCTAAGAGGCTGCAGGGTGACTTGGACAGTTCAGATGAATGGGCCTATGCATGGCAGATGCAGTATAATGTGGATAAATGTGAGGTTATCCACTTTGGTGACAAACAGGAAGGCAGATTATTATCTGAATGGTGAGAGATTAGTAAATGGGGAGGTGCAACGAGACCTGGGTGTCATGGTACATCAGTCATTTGAAGGTAGGCATTCAGGTACAGCAGGCAGTAAAGAAAGCAAATGGCATGCTGGCTGGCCTTCATAGCGAGGGGATTTGAGTATAGGAGCAGGGAGGTCATGCTGCAGTTGTACAGGGCCTTGGTGAAACCACACCTTGAGTATTGTGTGCAGTTTTGGCCTCTTAATCTGAGGAAGGACGGAAGACTTGCTTGCTATAGAGGGAAGTGCAGCGAAGGTGGGTTTCACCAAGGCTGATTCACTGAATGCAGGACTGTCATATAAGAAAAACTGATCGCAGGCTCACTCCATTTGTTTTACTGCTGTGTACCTGGATCCTACTTCAAATGACTGATGTACCGGACAGGTTAGATGCAGGAAGAATGTTCCCGATGTTGGGGAAGTCCAGAACCAGGGGACACAGTCTAAGGATAAGGGGTAAGCCATATAGGACTGAGGTGAGGAGAAACTTTTTCATCCAGAGAGTTGTGATCCTGTGGAATTCTCTACCACAGAAAATTGTTGAGTCCAGTTTGTTGGATATATTCAAAAGGGAGTTAGATGTGGCCCTTACGGCTAAAGGGATCAGGGAGTATGGAGAGAAGGCAGGGGTGGGGTACTGAGGTTGAATGATCAGCCATGATCATATTGAATGGCGGTGCAGGCTCGAAGAGCTCAATGGCCTGCTCCTGCACCTATTTTCTATGTTTTTATATAACGTCCTATATCTAGGAAATTTAATACCCAAACCTTTTTTTTGAGCCAGGTCTCCGTTATTGCCATGACATCATATTCCCAGGTGGCTATTTGCGCCTGCAGCTCAACAAACCTTGTTCACTACGCCTATGCGTTTGCATACATAGGCTATAAACCTATCTTAGACAATCCTGTGTTCTCTTAGTCTGACCCCACCTAATACTTTACTATTTCTTGCTTTAGTGCAATCTGTCTCTCCCAATCCTTTGTGCCCTTTGTTTCTCCTTTCTAATGCTACATCCTGGTACCCATCCCCCTGCCAACCTAGTTTAAACCCTCCCCAACAGCATTAGCAAACCTCCCCGCGAGAATATTGGTATCGGCTCTGTTGAGGTGCACCCGTCTGGCCTGTACAGGTCCCACCTCCTCCAGAACTGGCCCCAATGCTGCAGGAATCTGATGCCCTCCCTGCTGCACCATTTCCCCAGCCACGCATTCATCTGCTCTATCCTCCTATTTCTATACTCACTCGCGTGTGGCACTGGGTGTAATCCAGAGATGATGACCTTTTTTGAGGTCCTGCTTTTTAATCTCTTTCCTAGCTCCCTAAAATTTGCCTGCAAGACCTCTTCCCTCTTTCTCCCTATGTTGTTGTTACCAATATGGACTGACTATGGCCTCTGGCTGTTAACCCTCCCCTCTCAATGCTCTGTAGCCACTCAGTGACATCCTTAACTCTGGCACCAGGGAGGCAACATACTATCCTGGAAGCATGTTTGCAGCTGCAGAAATGCCTGTCTGTTCCCCTAACTAATGAATCCCCTACCACTATTGCTCTCCCACTTTTCTTCCCCTACTCCCCCACCCCTGTACAGCTGAGCCACCTGTGATGCCATGGACTTGCCTCTGGCTGTCCTCCCCTGAGGAACCATCGCCCTCACTAGTATTCAGAACAGAATACTGGTTGTAGAGCGCGATGCACACGGGGCATTCTACACTACCTGCCTGGTCGTCCTCTTCTCTGGCAGTCACACATTCCCTCTCTTACCTGCGCACTCCTTAGCTGCGGGGTGACTACCTCCTGAAACATGCTATCCACGTAGCTCTCAGCATCACGGATGCACCGCAGTGACGCCAGCTGCTGCTCAAACTCCGAAACCTGGAGCTCGAGCCCCTCCAGCTTCCTGCACACGTGGTTGTTCAGGACACGGGAAGTGTCCTGGAGTGGCAACATGGCATAGGATGTGCATTCCGCTGGACCGAGCTGCCCTGCCATGTCTTTATTTATTTGACTATTAAGTTACTTAAATAATAAAGGTTAGTTAACAGAAATAAACTTAAGACTTAAAAAAAAACACTCAACAACTATTCAGTTCTCTTGTGATGACCTCACTTACCTCGCTCCCTGACACTCGTGCTCCCTCTGGGCTCTTGGGGCCCACCTTTATCTGTGGCTGCTCTTCTCGCTGTCTTGCAAGTCTACTCTTGTGTCTATTAACTTGGGTTCTGTAGCTCCACTCCTCCTCCTTTTCATTGAGATCTCCACCACCTTCCTCCTCCCACCGATTACCTGAACGCCCATAATTCTTCTCTCTGCTTGGGAATCACTCCATTTGCGAATCTCCCAGTTCTATCTCTAAGCTCTGTGCTTCTGCAAACTAGTAACTGCTGGTGTCACTGCTTGGTTGGATGCATTTTACTTAAAACTACCAGGAAACAAAAGGTAGTGTTGAGAAGAATTGATGTATATCACATATTTAAAGATGCTGTGAAGGTCACAACATTTCATTCTAAAATACATTGAAAATGCTATACCCTGTATATGGAAAAAAAAAACTGTAAAACTACTGGCAATACCTGCAGTACAGGTGTTGGTTATGTCTGTAAATGGCAGATTTAATATTGAAATCTATCTCAGTAATGGGTGGAAAAGTACAAGTAACAATGTAGAGCTATTCTGAAATGTTTATTTGTGTTCATTTGTGTTTTCTCTCTTGTCCCTCTCCCTTTCCTAGTTCCAATTATCCCTCAAGTTTCAACCATGACTGACCTGAATTTGGTCTGTTCTCAAGACATACTTGGACATCTACTATTTAAAGAAAATCTTGTTGGGAATATGCTTCCTGACCACAATTCTTATTTCCTGTTTTCTCAATTTTTGGCCATGTTTTTCTGCCAACATTTACAGTTGTAAATTGCTGTGTCAACATTTCTCACTGTATTTTCTATGTCAACTATTGTGTAGTTGTAATCCACTAATTGGCTGTGAGCAAGTTTTTGTCATTTTATATATTTAAAAAAAAACGTACTCTTGATCTTGGGGGAAGTAATTTATAAGTAATATATTAATGTATGGTATACTAAACTTACATTCAGTCATGTTTTTCAGTCACTGTTTATATTTCCTAATGTGCATGAATGATAGTCAGATGGCTTGAAACTTTAATTTTCATACTTGAAGTAATGTGTGAGTTCTATGCTTTTGTTGGGGCCCCAATTGTTTACGCTGATTTTTGCACGTTTGATTTTTATGTTCCGGCATGTACTATGAGATTGACAGGAAATGTAAGCGTAAATTAACATTGGCTGAATGGGCATAATTTCAGGCGTAACTTTCTGATTATGTCACCACAGGAAATTCTACCCCAGAGAAAGAAAAAGGCACATCCAGGAACCAATCACAACATATTAAATTCCTTATTTGCATACATCTCTTAGACCAGTGCTTTTCAAAATATTTTGGTTGAAGGACCCCTATTCAGATGGATTAGTAATCATGGGACCCCCACCATCTAAATTAGAATACTATATAATGCTCATAATATTGAAAGTGCTACATGTAACGATTGTTTTACATGCAGCACTTTAGTGGATTGTAATATAGCGATGGTGACATTTACAAAATTGAATCCCTCAAATATGTAAATATAAAATCCTAGTGACTTTAAAGCATTGATTTTTTTTTTTAAATTACAAATGTGTTCGTTATTCAGTGCATTCAGTTGCTGCCCAGATTATGTCAGATATGCTCCTTGGCCAGCCCTTGACCGTGGAGAGACAGATCTAATGTAATGTATGTTTGACGTGGGTCTGTTCTCTTCGGCTGTGTCCCGACGCTGCTGCAGCCGGTTGGTAGTCGGAACGGAATCTTTGTTACAGGCGGTCGGTTCCTCTCTGGGCATCTGGCCCTGCGCTTTTCCGCTTGCGACCACTTGCTGGTGGTGGCATTGCGGCCGCTGCTGGCCCGCAGTCTCTTTTCCACCCCCCCCCCACCATTCCTGCAGCGCATAGCCGCTGCCTTGGCAACCATTAACCGATCTGTTCAGTAGCACTCTGCCGCTTCTCACTGGCGCACTCTCCATCTCTGATTTTTTTTTTACAAACATTCTCAAATTAAAAAAATCACTGAAACTTGTGACGGAGGTGATTGAGTTTGCAGCAATGGTCCCATGGGCTGCGCAGCCGCCTGGAGGTCTTGCGCAGCCGGCACGCCGGCTTTTAAATGGAAAAACTGCATATGCACCAGAATTTGAATGGGCCATTTACCCCAAAATAAATTAGAGGGAACATTGGTTTGCGGACCCCCTGAACAGTGTCTCTGGACTCCCATGGGTCTCCAGATCCAATTTTAAATTTTTCTTCATTTCACTGTCTGTCTATTTCCAGTTCTACGGATTTGGGAAAGATTTCAATTTGTGCTAATAGAGACAAAGCTTGCTCATAGTGTTTAGCAAGAGTAAAACCAACATTTAGGTATAGCCTATTTTGACTACAGAGTGGTTTCATTCTTGCTGAGCTGTTTGGATAATATGATACTGAGTCCCGATCTGTAATGATCCCAGGAAATAAAAATAATATACACTACTATTAAGTACAAGTTAACTGATCTGCTTTATCACATTACTGTGTTTGGCTACAGCTACTTAATGAAGTTAGTGATAACTATACATTTTACTTGGTAAAATTCTATTTGTTTTGCTCCAATCAACATTTTATGTCCTTTATAGGTAGGAAGAAAAAGTCACATAATTCGACAGTTCTGTTATTTTAACATTTGTCAAACTTTCTAACTTATCAGATTCTTTCCAATTATTTTTTCAAATGTAATATATTCGATCCTTTACCATACAGCACAGAAGGAGACGGCCATTCGGCCCATCGTATCTGCGCTGGCTCTTTGAACGAGCTATCCAATTAGTCTAATTCTCCTGCTCTTTCCCCACAGGCCTGCAAATTTTTCCTTTGAGTATATATCCAATTTCCTTTTGAAAGTTACTATTGAATCTGCTTCCACCATCCTTTCAGTCAGTGCATTCCAGATTATCATAACTCGCTGTGTTTAGTAAAAAATAAAATAAATTCTGCTGGGCTTGGCTTCTTTTGCCAATTATTTAAATCTGTGTCCCCTGGTTACCAACCTTCCTACCAGTGGAAACCGCTTCTTTCCATTATCATTTTGAAAAACCTATTAATTCGTCCTTAACCATCTCTTTAAGGTACATAGATTTTTTCATTCTGTTTGACTGTCCAGTGCAATTGCACAATCTTTGCAATATATTTTTGACTTTGTAGTAATGCAAGATGAGCAATGCAGCTGAAGTGGGTGTCAGTTTGGTATTTTGCCAGGTGTAGTGTACGACTACTGGGAGGAAAATATTCTTGCACAGCTCTGACTTTGCACTGGTTGCAAATAAACTACAATCAGTGAAAGCCAACTTTTGAAACTGAACTGAAAATGTTCAGTAGGTACTTCAAAAAATATATATTTTCAAGGAATGAAAAGAGCTGATAGAAACAATAGCTCTTTTTTAACCAGAATTTCTCACAGGGAATTGAACACTTGTGAACAGAGCTTTGATTTGAGTGCATATGCCCAGAACTCTTGGAATTCCTTGATTGAGGTAGCTGTTGAGTATAATTGACATTTGCTCATACAGCTCTGAAAGCTAGTATAGCAGTGGCTTTCAAACTTTTCTTTGAAAGATCCCCTACAAATTGGACCCTTTTCCTAAATGAAGTTATAAGCCACCCAAAGGAAAACAGTGTATCATTGTGAAAACATTATTTGAATAAGTATACAACAACAGAAATATCATGTTAATAAGTTAACAAATACAGAAATTGAATGCTTGCCAGACAATAACCTGATGAGCTCTCTGGGATCCAGATACACTAGTCTGAAAATCTTCTGAGAAATTTTCATGAGGATTGAAGCTTGGGTAAGAAATAATTTTTTTAAAATACTGGAATTTTTAGTCTCAACATATACTTATTAACCAGCATTGAAGATGGTTGCAGAATTTCAAAGGTGGCTGCCCTTTTATAAAATTCTCAATTTTTAAAAAACATTTTTGACCTGTTTTCATGAGTCTATTGTGATTTTAGTATAGAATTGATGTGCTGGACTAATCCTGAACTTGTATAGTTCAAACTGCACTAATGCTTAGTTTTCACTTTTTAAACTTTCCCCGAGGTCCAGAACAAAAATAACTGGATTCTGTTGCAGCACACAATTACTTGAAATATTAAATTATGCACTGCTATACTACATGCAATATATAATGAAGCAAAATGGCCTGGTATGTTTTGAAATTACATTTCACAGCCTGTTTGAAACCTGTTGCTTTATAGGTGCCTATTTCTCTCTCTCTCTTGCATTCGCTGATGTAAATACTCCAAATGGGTGGGGTGGTTGGGAAGTAATTTAATTTGTCTGTAATCAGCTCAGCATTCTGTTATAAAGACTAATTCAGTTTTTCTTGACCGGGTGAAGTGTAACTAACATTCCTGAAGTTTTGAGGTAACTTTTTCTCTGTAGACCCAGTTCTTGCAAGCTCTAAGGGCAGGTTTAAATCTTATCATCTCAAGTAAATCACCTGTTTATGGGTGAATGACTTTTCTTGTGTAATTGCAGGATGCATTATTGGATTAATACATTGCCTTGGATGCTCAATGGGGTAGCCTGCTCAATATGGTACAGGGTATTAGGAATAGCAGCTGTTCTTTGATCATATTGTAGAAAAATGTATTTAAGCACTTGCTTGAGGGGCTTAATTTGGAGAAAATCTGAGCAAACACCTTGTTAAGCTTATACTTGTTAAAATAATCTTACATAATGAAAACATTTAATTCGCATAAAGTGCTGATTCTACAATTAAGTACTCCTAGCACAGAATGGCACTTCCAGGAAGCATGGGTCTGTGCTGCATGATTTTCTATCCTATTAAATTAACACGTGCAGTTTCATGGCAGGAGCACTTGATTGTGGAAATAACCCATAAATAAATCTTAAAATGATGCATACATTAACAATTATGGTGAGCTTGGATATTTTGCATCATATTGCTGGGGAGTCAAACTTGGGAGTCCAGTTTTATATTCAGTATTTATATTCAGTATTGTTTTTAAGTTATACAACTGAGCAAAGAAATTCTGCTAGAAAGTGATTAGACCAAACATAAATGAAGGAATTGAACTTGTGTTTTATGTCAAAAGTTGACAATGTTTCAAGTTTAGTTTCTCTAACCTATTTCAGTTGTACAAGTTACATTATACAGTGACACATCTTGTTAATGAGATCTCTGTTCAATGCTTAGTTTGAACAAACTCTTCATAGTATTTGGGTCAAACAAATCTGTCAGGATTGTTAATACAGAGTATACAAATGCAAGCTGAGTTTAACGTCATCACTTGTGAATTTCTGCAACTTTTCACTTTGGGGTATTTATTACAAAATGATTCAAGAAACAGATTCTATGGAAGCCATGCAACATGGATTGTTTGAAAAGTAAAGAATTGAGCCCATGATGAGGACTTGAATGGAACAGTTTTTAAATTCACACATGACACAAAAATATGCATGAAATAGGTAATTTAAATCAGTAAGTTCAAGTCTGAAACATATGTGTTTCAGATGTGCCTTAGCATGGACAAATAGAGGGTAATTTTCAATTTTGGCTGGGACAGAAAACTAGTGGTAGCCCATTATGCACCTGCCTGATTTTTTTTCTATTAACTTTAGTTGAAAGGAAAATGTTAGCGGGGTATATAATGGTCAGGCGATCTGCTACCACCAGTTTTCTGTCCTTGTTGAACTTGAAAATTGCTCCCATAGTGTCATCCTTTTGGGGCTGGGCACTCGAAGCACCTTTGCTCTATTACCTGTTGGAGCTAATGGATTAAAGAAGGGATCTGTGGGTAATTGATTATTAATGTAGAAACATAGAAAATAGGTGCAGGAGTAGGCTCTTCAAGTCTGCACCGCCATTCAATGAGTTCATGGCTGAACATGCAACCTCAGTACCCCATTCCTGCTTTCTCACCATACCCCTTGACCCCCCTAGTAGTAAGGACTATATCTAACTCCTTTTTGAATATATTTAGTGAATTGGCCTCAACAACTTTCTGTGGTAGAGAATTCCACAGGTTCACCACTCTCTGGGTGAAGAAGTTTCTCCTCAGCTCGGTCCTAAATGGCTTACCCCTTATCCTTAGACTGTGACCCCTGGTTCTGGACTTCCCCAACATTGGGAACATTCTTCCTGCATCTAACCTGTCTAAACCCGTCAGAATTTTAAACGTTTCTGAGATCCCCTCTCTCATTCTTCTGAACTCCAGTGAATACAAGGTGCACAAACAGTATGAGGTGTCTGTAGGGAAAACAACTTTAAATTTTAGATTTCTTTTTCTTTTTATATTATTGGGGCATCAAATAACAAATGAAGAGCACTATACTTGCACCGTCTAAGACTTTGGAATGTCTGCACTTGAACTACAGCATCTAGTTTTAGTCCTCCTCATGGTGAAAGATACTGAGGCTTTAGAGAGTTTGCAGAGGAGGATTATAAGAATGGTGTCTAGCCTAAGGGCTCTTAGTTATTAGAATAGGTTCCATCAGTTGGGCATGTTATTGTAGAGAAAGAAAGCCTTTGGGTCGGTGGGGGGGGAGAGAGAAGATATGATTGAGGTTTTTAAAATGATAAAGGGGTTGAAATTAGTCAGGTTGGGTAGGTTATTTGAGATGGAAAGGAGGGCATGCATATGGAATACATAAGCAAAGACTTAAGATAGTTTTTGTGAAGTATTTCTTTTTGCAAGGTCTTATCCTCTGAAATGGGCTGTGTGATCATGTGGTGGGTATTTTGTATAGGAGCCAGCTAATGTGTTTCAAAAGTGAACTTGACAGGTTCCTGAGTGAAAAGGACATTTGTAGTTCTACGGGACAAGTAGCTAGTAGTTCTGTTATGAAGAGTTATTTTTCTTTTTTTTCGTTCATGGGATTTGGACATCGCTGGCAATGCCAGCATTTATTGTCATTGAGACGGTGGTGGTAAGCTGCCTTCTTGAACCGCTGCAGTCCATGTGGTGAAAGTACTCCAACAGTGCTGTTGGGGAGGGAGGACCAGGATTTTGACCCAGCAACGATGAAGGAATGGCTATATTTCCAAGTCAAGATGGTGTGTGACTTGGAAGGGAACTTGGAGGAAATGTTCCCATGCGCCTGTTGTCCTTGTCTTCTAGGTGGTAGAGCGTTTGAGAGGTGCTGTCGAAGAAGCCTTGGCGAGTTCCTGCAGTGCATCTTGTAGGTGGTACACACTGCAGCCATGAGTGCGCCGGTGATGGAGGGAGTGACTGTTTAAAATGGTGGACGGGGTGCCAATCACGTGGGCTACGTTGTCCTGGATGGTGTCAAGCTTCTTGACTGTTGGAGTTGCACTCTTCTAGGCAAGTGGAGAGTATTACAGAATACCCAGTCTCTGACCTGCTCTTGTAGCTACAGTATTTATTTGGCTGGTCCAGTGAAGTTTCTGGTCAATGGTGACTCTCAGGATATTGATGGTGGGTGATTCGACAGTGGTCATGCCATTGAATGTCAAGGGGGAGATGGTTAGATTCACTTTTTGGAGATGGTCTTTGCCTGGGACTTGTGTAGCGTGAATGTTACTTGGCACTTAGCAGCCCAAGCCTAAATGTTGTCCAAGTCTTGCTGCGGCAGGCACGGACTGCTTCATTAACTGAGGAGTTGCAAATGAAACTGAACACTGCAATCATCAGCGAACTTTCCCACTTCTAACCTTATGATGGAGGCAATGTAATTGATGAAGCAGCTGAAGATGGTTGGGTGTAAGACACTGCCCTGAGGAACTCCTGTAGTGATGTCCTGGGACGGAGATGATTGGCCTGCAGCAACTGCACCCATCTTCCTTTTGAGACCAGCAGTGGGAATTTAAAAAGAGCACCGCCCAGTGTGAGAACAGACCAGCAAGTGGGAATTTAAAGAGAGTGTCTGTGAGCAGCGCCAACGGACCTGTAAAGGGAGAGAAGTTAAAAGAAATCGAAGTGTGACGTCACCGGAAAGCAGGTAAGTGATTAGCTGATGAGTATTTCTCTAATTTGCTCTTTTTTTCTAAACTTGGGCATTTAATTTAAGAGCCGTGGTACAGATTAAAAACTATACGTACATAATTTGACATTTCAAAACTTGACAACCTAATTAATTAAATAAAATACATGCGATGGCAAGGCAGGTGATGTGTTGCAGCTGTAGCATGTGGGAGCGGTGGACACCAGTGTGATCCACTGCGACCACATCTGCAGTAAGTGTTGGCTGCTTGAGGAACTTCGGCTCAGTTGATGAGCTGGAGTCCGAGCTTCAGACACTGCGACACATCAGGGAGGGGGAGTGTTACCTGGACGCTGTGTTGCAGGAGACAGTCGCACCCCTTGGGTTAAATAATTCAAATTTGGTCCATGGTCAGGGACAGGAGGGCGTGACGCTGAGTGAGACTGGTATGGGGGCCCAGGATATCGTGATGGAAGAGTCTCAGCCCTTGCTCTTGTCCAACAGGTACTAGGTTTTTACTCCCTGTGTGGACGAGGGACTGCAGGGAGGAGGATGAGCACTGTGGTACAGGGGGCCATTTAAGTTGGGGGAGTAAAATGGAAATGTGATAGGGGACAGTATAGTTAGTGGGATAGATACTGTTCTCGACAGCTGAGAGCGTGAGTCCTGAAGGTGCCAGGGTTAAGGACATCTCCTCTGGGCTGGAGAGGAACTTGGAGTCTGAGGGGAAAGATCCAGTTGAGGTGGTCCACGTAGGTACCAACAACATAGATCGGACAAAGAAAGAGGTTTTACTGAGGAAGTATGAGTAGCTAGAGGCCAAATTAAAAAGCAGAACCATAAAGGTAATAATCTCTGGATTACTACCTGAGCCAAGAGCAAATTTGCATAGGCTAAATAAGATCAGAGATGAATGCATGGTTCACAGATTGGTGTAGGAGAAATGGGTTTCGATTTATGGGGCACTGGCACCAGTACAGGTTGAGTGTCCAAATTCCAGAGTTCCAGAATGTTCCGGACCGATTGATGGCAGGGTCGTCTGGAATCGGTAAAATGTTCCGGAATCTGGACCCGCTGGGACCCTACTGACCACGGGACCCCGCCGCTGCCCGACCTCTGGCCTCGCCTCGCCCACCGCTGCTGCCCTTACCTCAGGGCCCCGCTGCTGCCTGACCTCTCGCCGCTGCTCTCCTTGCCTCACCTCCACTCGCCTCTCCCCGCTCGCCGCTGCTCTCCTTACCTCACCTCCACTTGCCTTGCCGCTGCTCTCCTTGCCTCACCTCCACTCGCCTCGCCCCACTCGCCGCTGCTCTCCTTGCCTCACCTCCACTCGCCTCGCCCCGCTCGGCGCTGCTGCCCTTACCTCGGGGCCCCGCTGCTGCCCAACCTTGGGCCTCACCTTGCTGCCGTTGTCTGCCCTGCTGCCGCTCACCTCGCCCCGCCCGCTGCCTCTGCCCTTAACTCTGGGCTTTCTCATCGGCCCACCCCAACACCACTTCTGCGGTGGGGCCCGCCGGCCCAAACACTTTCTTGGTGGCGGGGCCCCACCCGGCGACCTCCTGGACGGGGCCGGTGACTCGAACAGCTCCTTGGAGAGCAAACTCCTCTTCTCCCCCCCCCCCCCCCCCCCCGCCCTTCCTTTCTGACGTTCCAAAATCCGTAAATACCTGAACCTGGGCTCGGGTATTTCTGGATTTCGGACATCAGAAACACGTTCTGAAGTCTGGAAAAACACGAAAACCCAAGGTTGCCGAATTTGGGAAGCTCAACTGTACTGGGATAAGAAGCAGCTGTTCTGTTGGGATGGGCTTCATTTGAACCAGGCTGGGGCCAGTGTCCTGGCGAATCAAATAGATAGGGTTTTAAACAAAATACTGGGGGGGGGGGGGGATCAGGTGAGTGGAAATTTAAAAAGGGAAAAGAGATGGGAATAGTGCAGGGTAGCGATGGGGGTAATAATAACCAGAGCGTGACAGGAAGGGACAGAGCGTATAAATATAAAGAGTGCATCAGAAAGTGCGGCCAGAGTAGGGAAAAATGTTAAACATACCAAATTAAAAGCTCTTTATCTGAATGCATGCAGTATTCGTAACAAGATAGATGAATTGGCGGCACAAATAGAAGTAAATGGATATGATCTGATGGGCATTACAGAAACGTGGTTGCAAGTTGACCAAGGCTGGGAACTGAATATTCAGGGGTATTTGCTATTTTGGAAGGATGGGCAGAAAGGAAAAGGAGGTGATTTAGCTCTGTTAATAAAGGATGAGATCAATGCAGTAGTGAGAAATGATACTGGCTCAGAAGATCAAGATGTGGAATCAGTTTGGATGGAGATAAGAAATAATAAGGGAAAGAAGTCACTGGTGGGAGTAGTCTATAGGCCTCATAAAAGTAGCTACACAGTAGGACAGAGTATAAATAAAGAAATAATGGAGGCTTGTAAGAAAGGTATGGCAATAATCATGGGTAATTTTAATCTTCATATTGATCGGACAAATCAAGTTGGCAAAGGTAGCCTTGAAGAGTTCAGAGTATCTTTGGGATGGTTTCTTAGAATAATGCATTGTGGAACCAACCAGGGAGCAGACTATTTTAGATCTGATAATGTGTAATGAGATTGGATTAATCAATGATCTCAGTAAAGGATCCTCTCGGGAAGAGTGATCATAGAATGGTAGAATTTCAAATTCAGTTTGAGGCTGAGTCGTCCTGAACAGTTAGGTCTCAAACTAGTGTCCTGAACTTAAATAAAGGCAATTACAAAGGCTAATGTGGACTGGGAAAATAGATTAAAGGGTAAGACGGTAGATAAGCAGTGGCAAACATTTAAGGAGATATTTAATAGCTCTCAGCAAAGATATATTCCAGTGAAAAAGAAAGACTCCGAGAAGGATGAACCATCTATGGCTAATTAAGGAAGTAAAGGAGGGTATCAAATTGAAAACAAAGGCATACAATGTTGTGAAGACTAGTGGTAGACCAGAGGATTGGGAAATATTTAGAAACCAGCAAAGGACGACTTTAAAAAAAAAAGATGGATTATGAGAGTAACTAGCAAGAAATATAAAAACAGAGTAAGAGCTTCTACAGGTATATAAAAAGGAAGAGAATAGCTAAAGTAAACATTGGTCCCTTAGAAGATGACTGGGGAATTAATAATGGGAAACAAGGAAATGGCAGAAACTTTGAACAAATATTTTGTATCGGTCTTCACGGTAGAAGACACTAAAAGCATCTCAATAATTAATAATCAAGGGGCTATTGGGAGGGGGGGACATAAAATACTCACTATCACTAGAGAAAAAGTACTTGGCAAACTAATGGGACTAAAGGTGGACAGGTCCCCTGCACCTAATGGCCTGCAACCTAGGGTCTTAAGAGAAGTGGCTGCAGAGATATGCAGTGGATGCATGGTTGTAATCTACCAAAATTCCTGGATTCTGGAGAGGTCCCAACGGATTGGAAAACTGCAAATGTAACTCCCGTATTTAAGAAAGGAGTGAGACATAAAGCAGGAAACTATAGACCAGTTAGCCTACCATCTGTCATTGAGAAAATGCTGCAGTCCATTATTAAGGAAGTAGTAACAGAACATTTAGAAAATCATAATAGTCAAGCAGAGTCAGTATGGTTTTGTGAAAGGAAAATCATGTTTGACAAATTTGCTGGAGTTCTTTGAGGATGTAATACAAGCTGAATTTAGGGAGCTAGGAGTTAAATTAAAAAGCTGGACCTCAAAGGTAGTAACCTCAGGCTTGCTACCAGTGCCTCATGCCAGTCAGAGTAGGAATTGCAGGATAGCTAAGATGAATGAGTGGTGCAGGAGGGAGGGATTCAAATTTCTGGGACATGGGAACTGGTTCTGGGGGAGGTGGGACCAGTACAAACCAGATGGGCAGGACCGGAACCAATGTTCTAGGGGGAGTGTTTCCTAGTGCTGTTGGAGAGGGGTGAAACTAATATGGCAGGGGGATGGGAACCTATGCAGGGAGACAGAGGGAAGTAAAATGGGGGCAGAAGCAAAAGATAGAAAGAAGAAAAGTAAAAGTGGAGAGCAGAGAAACCCAAGGCAAAAATCAAAAAGGGCCACCTTACAGCAAAAGTCTAAAGGCACAAAATGTGTTATAAAGACAAGCCTGACGGCTCTGTGCCTCAATGTGAGGAGTATTTGTAATAAGGTGGATGAATTAACTGCGCAGGCAGCTATTAACGAATATGATATAATTGGGATTACGGAGACATGGCTCCAGGGTGACCACGGCTGGGTACTCGGCATCCAGGGGTATTCAACATTCAGGAAGGATAGACAGAAACATAGAAACATAGAAAATAGGTGCAGGAGCAGGCCATTCAGCCCTTCTAGCCTGCATCGCCATTCAAGGAGTTCATGGCTGAACATGAAACTTCAGTACCCCCTTCCTGCTTTCTCGCCATACCCCTTGATTCACCGAGTAGTAAGGACTTCATCTAACTCCCTTTTGAATATATTTAGTGAATTGGCCTCAACTATTTTCTGTGGTAGAGAATTCCACAGGTTCACCACTCTCTGGGTGAAGAAGTTTCTCCTCATCTCGGTCCTAAATGGCTTGCCCCTTATCCTTAGACTGTGACCCCTGGTTCTGGACTTCCCCAACATTGGGAACATTCTTCCTGCATCCAACCTGTCCAAACCCGTCAGAATTTTAAATGTTTCTATGAGGTCCCCTCTCACTCTTCTGAACTCCAGTGAATACAAGCCCAGTTGATCCAGTCTTTCTTGATAGGTCAGTCCCACCATCCCAGGAATCAGTCTGGTGAATCTTCGCTGCATTCCCTCAATAGCAAGAACGTCCTTCCTCAAGTTAGGAGACCAAAACTGTACACAATACTCCAGGTGTGGCCTCACCAAGGCCCTATACAACTGTAGCAACACCTCCCTGCCCCTGTACTCAAATCCCCTCGCTATGAAGGCCAACATGCCATTTGCTTTCTTAACCGCCTGCTGTATCTGCATGCCAACCTTCAATGACTGATGTACCATGACACCCAGGTCTCGCTGCACCTTCCCCCTTCCTAATCTGTCACCATTCAGATAATAGTCTGCTCTGTTTTTACCACCAAAGTGGATAACCTCACATTTATCCACATTATACTTCATCTGCCACGCATTTGCCCACTCACCTAACCTATCCAAGTCACTCTGCAGCCTCATAGCATCCTCCTCGCAGCTCACACTGCCACCCAACTTAGTGTCATCCGCAAATTTGGAGATACTACATTTAATCCCCTCGTCTAAATCATTAATGTACAATGTAAACAGCTGGGGCCCCAGCACAGAACCTTGCGGTACCCCACTAGTCACTGCCTGCCATTCTGAAAAGTCCCCATTTACTCCTACTCTTTGCTTCCTGTCTGACAACCAGTTCTCAATCCATGTCAGCACACTACCCCCAATCCCATGTGCTTTAACTTTGCACATTAATCTCCTGTGTGGGACCTTGTCGAAAGCCTTCTGAAAGTCCAAATATACCACATCAACTGGTTCTCCTTTGTCCACTTTACTGGAAACATCCTCAAAAAATTCCAGAAGATTTGTCAAGCATGATCTCCCTTTCACAAATCCATGCTGACTTGGACCTATCATGTCACCATTTTCCAAATGCGCTGCTATGACATCCTTAATAATTGATTCCATCATTTTACCCACTACTGAGGTCAGGCTGACCGGTCTATAATTCCCTGCTTTCTGTCTCCCTCCTTTTTTTAAAAGTGGGGTTACATTGGCTACCCTCCACTCAATAGGAACTGATCCAGAGTCAATGGAATGTTGGAAAATGACTGTCAATGCATCCGCTATTTCCAAGGCCACCTCCTTAAGTACTCTGGGATGCAGTCCATCAGGCCCCGGGGATTTATCGGCCTTCAATCCCATCAATTTCCCCAACATAATTTCCCGACTAATAAAGATTTCCCTCAGTTCCTCCTCCTTACTAGACCCTCTGACCCCTTTTATATCCGGAAGGTTGTTTGTGTCCTCCTTAGTGAATACCGAACCAAAGTACTTGTTCAATTGGTCTGCCATTTCTTTGTTCCCCGTTATGACTTCCCCTGATCCTGACTGCAGGGGACCTACGTTTGTCTTTACTAACCTTTTTCTCTTTACATACCTGTAGAAACTTTTGCAATCCGCCTTAATGTTCCCTGCAAGCTTCTTCTCGTACTCCATTTTCCCTGCCCTAATCAAACCCTTTGTCCTCCTCTGCTGAGTTCTAAATTTCTCCCAGTCCCCAGGTTCGCTGCTATTTCTGGCCAATTTGTATGCCACTTCCTTGGCTTTAATACTATCCCTGATTTCCCTAGATAGCCACGGTTGAGCTACCTTCCCTTTTTTATTTTTACGCCAGACAGGAATGTACAATTGTTGTAATTCATCCATGCGGTTTCTAAATGTCTGCCATTGCCCATCCACAGTCAACCCCTTAAGTATCATTCGCCAATCTATCTTAGCCAATTCACGCCTCATACCTTCAAAGTTACCCTTCTTTAAGTTCTGGACCATGGTCTCTGAATTTACTGTTTCATTCTCCATCCTAATGCAGAATTCCACCATATTATGGTCACTCTTCCCCAAGGGGCCTCGCACAATGAGATTGTTAATTAATCCTCTCTCATTACACAACACCCAGTCTAAGATAGCCTCCCCCCTAGTTGGTTCCTCGACATATTGGTCTAGAAAACCATCCCTTATGCACTCCAGGAAATCCTCCTCCGCCGTATTGCTTCCAGTTTGGCGAGCCCAATCTATGTGCATATTAAAGTCACCCATTATAACTGCTGCACCTTTATTGCATGCACTCCTAATTTCCTGTTTGCCCTCCCCAACATCACTACTACTGTTTGGAGGTCTGTACACAACTCCCACTAATGTTTTTTGCCCTTTAGTGTTCTGCAGCTCTACCCATATAGATTACACATCATCCAAGGTAATGTCTTTCCTAACTATTGCATTAATCTCCTCTTTAACCAGCAATGCTACCCCACCTCCTTTTCCTTTTATTCTATCCTTCCTGAATGTTGAATACCCCTGGATGTTGAGTTCCCAGCCCTGATCAGCCTGGAGCCACGTCTCCGTAATCCCAATCACATCATATTTGTTAACATCTATTTGCACACTTAATTCATCCACCGTATTGCGGATACTCCTTGCATTAAGACACAAAGCCTTCAGGCTTGCTTTTTTAACACCCTTTGTCCTTTTAGAATTTTGCTGTACAGTGGCCCTTTTTGTTCTTTGCCTTGGGTTTCTCTGCCCTCCACTTTTCCTCATCTCCTTTCTGTCTTTTGCTTTTGCCTCATTTTTGTCTCCCTCTGTCTCCCTGCATAGGTTCCCATCCCCCTGCAATATTAGTTTAACTCCTCCCCAACAGCACGAGCAAACACTCCCCCCTAGGACATTGGTTCCGGTCCTGGCCAGGTGCAGACCGTCCGGTTTGTACTGGTCCCACCTCGCCCAGAACCGGTTCCAATGCCCCAGGAATTTGAATCCCTCCCTGCTGCACCACTGTTCATCTGCGCTATCCTGCAATTCCTACTCTGACTAGCACGTGGCACTGGTAGCAATCCCGAGATTACTACTTTTGAGGTCCTACTTTTTAATTTAGCTCCTAGCTCCTTAAATTCTTTTCGTAGGACCTCATCCCTTTTTTTACCTATGCCGTTGGTACCAATGTGCACCACGACAACTGGCTGTTCTCCCTCCCATTTCAGAATGTCCTGCACCCGCTCCGAGACATCCTTGACCCTTGCACCAGGAAGGCAACATACCATCCTGGAGTCTCGGTTGCGGCTGCAGAAACGCCTATCTATTCCCCTCACCATCGAATCCCCTATCACTATCGCGCTCCCAATCTTTTTCCTGCCCTTCTGTGCAGCAGAGCCAGCCACAGTGCCATGAACTTGGCTGCTGCTGCCCTCCCCTGATGAGTCATCCCCCCCAACAGTACTCAAAGCAGTGTATCTGTTTTGCAGGGGGATGACCACAGGGGACCCCTGCACTATCTTTCTTGCACTACTCTTCCTGCTGGTCTTCCATTCCCTATCTGGCTGTGGACCCTTCTCCTGCGGTAAGACCAACTCACTACACGTGATACTCTCGTCATTCTCAGCATCGTGGATGCTCCAGAGTGAATCCACCCTCAGCTCCAATTCCGCAACGCGGACCATCAAGAGCTCGAGGCGGATACACTTCCCACACACGTAGCGCCCAGGGACACCGGAAGTGTCTCCGAGTTCCCACATGGTACAGGAGGAGCATATCACGTGACCGAGCTCTCCTGCCATGTCTTAACCCTTAGATACACTTAAAAAGGTAAAGGAGGTGGGGTAGCGTTGCTGGTTAGAGAAGAAATTAACGCAATAGTAAGGAAGGACATTAGCTTGGATGATGCGGAATCTGGGTAGAGCTGCGGAATACCAAAGGGAGGTGTGTACAGACCACCAGACAGTACTAGAGGTGTTGGGGACAGCATCATACAAGAAATTAGGAATGTGTGCAATAAAGGTACAGCAGTTATCATGAACGACTTTAATCTACATATAGATTGGGCTAACCAAACTGGTGATAGTACAGTGGAGGAGGATTTCCTGGAGTGTATTAGGGATGGTTTTCTAGACCAATATGTTAAGGAACTGACTAGCGGGCTGGCCATCCTAGACTGGGTGATGTATAATGAGAAAGGACTAATTAGCAATTTGTTGTGTGAGGCTCCTTGGGGAAGAGTGACCATAATATGGTAGAATTCTTTAAGATGGAGAGTGACATAGTTAATTCAGAGACTAGGGTCCTGAACTTAAGGAAAGGTAACTTCGATGGTATGAGACGTGAATTGGCTAGAATAGACTGGCTAATGATACTTAAAGGGTTGACGGTGAATAGGCAATGGCAAACATTTAAAGAGCACATGGATGAACTTCAACAATTGTACATCCCTGTCTGGAGTAAAAATAAAACAGGGGAGGTGGCTCAACCGTGGCTACCAAGGGAAATTAGGGATAGTGTTAAATCCAGGGAAGAGGCATATAAATTGGCCAGAAAAAGCAGCAAACCTGAGGATTGGGAGAAATTTAGAATTCAGTAGAGGAAGACAAAGGGTTTAATTAGGAGGGGGAAAATAGAGTATGAGAGGACGCTTGCTAGGAACATAAAAACTGACTGCAAAAGCTTCTATAGATAAGTGAAGAGAACACGATTAGTGAAGACAGATGTAGGTCCCTTGCAGTCGGATTCTGGTGAATTTATAATGGGGAACAAAGAAATGGCAGTCCAATTGAACCAATACTGCGGTTCTGTCTTCACAACGGAAGATACAAATAACCTTCCGAATGTACTAGGGGACAGTGGGTCTAGTGAGAATGAGGAACTGAAAGATATCCTTATTAGGTGGGAAATTGATGGGATAAATCCCCAGGTCCTGATGGTCTGCATCCCAGAGTACTGAAGGAAGTGGCCTGAGAAATAGTGGATGCATTGGTGATCATTTTCCAACAATCTATCGACTCTGGATCAGTTCCTATGGACTGGAGGGTAGCTAATGTAACGCCACTTTTTAAAAAAGGAGAGAGAGAGAGAGAGAGAGAAAGCGGGTAATTATAGACCGGTTAGCCTGACATCAGTAGTGGGGAAAATGTTGGAATCAATCATTAAGGATGAAATAGCAGCCCATTTGGAAAGCAGTGACAGGATCAGACCGAGTCAGCATGGATTTATGAAAGGGAAATCATGCTTGACTAATCTCCTGGAATTTTTTGAGGATGTAACTAGTTGAATGGACAAGGGAGAACCAGTGGATGTGGTGTATTTGGACTTTCAAAAGGCTTTTGACAAGGTCCCGCACAAGAGATTGGTGTACAAAATCAAAGCGCATGGTATTGGGTGTAATGTACTGACATGGATAGAGAACTGGTTGGCAGACAGGAAGCAGAGTGTCGGGATAAACGGGTCCTTTTCAGAATGGCAGGCAGTGACTAGTGGGGTGCCGCAGGGCTCAGTGCTGGGACCACAGCTGTTTACAATATACATGAAGGAATTGAGAGTAATATCTCCAAGTTTGCAGATGACACTAAGCTGGGTGGTGGTGTGAGCTGTGAGGAGGATGCTAACAGGCTGCAGGATGACTTGGACAGGTTTGGTGAATGAGCAAATGCATGGCAGATGCAGTATAATGTGGATAAATGTGAGGTTATCCACTTTGGTGGCAAAACCATGAAGGCAGAACATTATCTGAATGGCGGCAGATTAGGAAAAGGGGAGGTGCAACAAGACCTGGGTGTCATGGTACATCAGTCATTGAAGGTTGACATGCAGATGCAGCAGGCGGTGAAGAAGGCAAATGGCATGTTGACCTTCATAGCTAGGGGATTTGAGTATAGGAGCAGGAAGGTCTTGCTGCAGTTGTACAGGGCCTTGGTGAGGCCTCACCTGGAATATTGTGTTCAGTTTTGGTCTCCTAATCTGAGGAAGGGTGTTCTTGCTATTGAGGGAGTGCAGCGAAGGTTCACCAGACTGAATCCATAGGAACTGATCCAGAGTCTATAGAATGTTGGGAAATGATCACCAATGCATCCACTATTTCTAGGGCCACTTCCTTATGTACTCTGGGATGCAGACTATCGGGCCCTGGGGATTTATCGGCCTTCAATTTCCCTAACACAATTTCCTAACTAATAAGGATTTCCTTCAGTTCCTCCTTCTCGCTAGAACCTTGGTCCCCGAGTATTTACGGAAGGTTATTTGTGTCTTCCTTAGTGAAGACAAAACCAAAGTATTTGTTCAATTGGTCTGCCATTTCTTTGTTCCCCATTATAAATTCATCTGATTCTGACTGCAAGGCTCCTACATTTGTCTTCAGTAATCTTTTTCTCGTCACATATCTATGGAAGCTTTTGCAGTCAGTTTTTATGCTCCCTGCAAGCTTCCTCTCATACTCTATTTTTCCCCATCTAATTAAACCCTTTGTCCTCTGCCGAATTCTAAATTTCTCCCAGTCCTCAGGTTTGCTTTTTCTGGCCAATTTATATGCCACTTCCTTGGTTTTAACACTATCCATAATTTCCCTTGTTAGCCACGGTTGAGCCACCTTCCCCGTTTTATTTTTACGCCAGACAGAAGGCGGCCATTTGGCTCGTTGAGCCCATTCCGGCTCCCTGCAAGAGCACCTCTTCTGGTCCCACTCCCCCACAGCCCTGCAATTTTTTTTCTTTCAGGTACTTATTCAACTCCCATTTCAAAGACGTGATTGAGTCTCCACCACCCTTTCGGGCAATTCATTTCAGATCCTAACCACTTGCTGCGTTTGTCACCTTTGGTTCTTTTGCCAATCACCTTAAATCTGTGTCCTCTTGTTCTTGATTCTTCTGCCAGTGGGAACAATTTCTCTCTATATACCCTGTCCCAACCCCTCATGATTTTGAACACCTCTATCAAATCTCCTCCTCCTCTTCTCTGCTCTAAGGAGAACAGCCCTACCTTGTTCAGTCTATCCATGTAACTGAAGTCCCTCATCCCTGGAATCATTCTCTTAGATCTTTTCTGCACCCTTTCTAAGGCCTTCATATCCTTTCTAAAGTGTGGTGCCCAGAATTGGACACACTACTCCAGTTGAGTTGGAACCAGTGTTTTATACAAGTTCATCATCATTTCCACACTCTTGTACTCTATACCTCGATTTATGAAGCCCAGGATCCTGTAAGCTTTTTTAACTACTTTCTCAACCTGCCCTTCAACAATTTGTGCAAATATACCCCGAGGTTTCTCGTGTTCATGCACCCTCTTTAGGATTGTACTCTTTAGTTTATATTTCCTCTCCTCATTCTTTCGACCAAAATGTATCACTTCATACTTTTCTGCATTAAATTTCAGCTGCCAGGTCTCTGCCCATTTGACCAGCCTGTCTATTTCCTCTTGCAATCTATCACTATCCTCATCACTGTTCACTATACTTTCAAGTTTTGTATCACCTGCACATTTTGAAATTGTGCCTTGTACACCCACATCCAAGTCATTAATAAATGTCTTGCAGTGGCCCTAGTACTGACCCCTGGGGAACACAACACCACTGTATACCTTCCTCCAGCCTGAAAAATAACTCTTCAGCACTACTCTCTTCCTGTCACTTAACCAATTTCATATCCATGCTGCCAATGTCTCTCTTATTCCATGGGTTTCAACTTTACTGGCAAGCCTATTATATGGCACTTTGTTGAACACCTTTTGGAAGTCCATGTACACCACATCAACCGCATTGTCCTCATCAACCCTCTCCGTTACCTCATCAAAAAACTCGATCAAGTTGGTTAAACACGATTTGCCTAATTAATCCACACTTGTCCAAGTGACTTAATTTTGTCCCTGGTATTGTTTCTAAAAGCCTCCCCACTACCGATGTTAAACTGACCAGCCTATAGTTGCTGGGTTTATCTTTACACCCTTTTTTGAACAAGGTATAACATTTGCAATTCTCCAGTCCTCTGGCACAATCCTGTTTCTCAGGAGGATTGGAAGATTATGGCCTTTACCTCCACGATTTCTTCCTTCACTACCCTCAGCATCCTAGGATGCATCCCATCTGGTCCTGGCCAGCCTTTCTAGTACCTCGTCTTTATCAATTCTTATCCCATCCAGTATCTCCTCTACCTCCTTTACTATGTCTATGGCAGCATCTTCCTTGGTGAAGACAGATGCAGAGTCCTCATTTAGTACCTCAGCCATACCCTCTGCCTCTGTGTATAGTTGCCCTTTTTGGTCCCTAATTGGCCCCACCCCTCCTCTTACTACCCGTTTTACTATTAAGGGGGTCAATTTTCCTCAGTATTTGCGCTTTTTTTTTTAAGCAGGCTGCTTTTTCTTGCCTAAATTAAAAATCCCCAGTTTCCCCAATCAAGTTGCACCAGTTACGAATTTTTTGAGTCAGTTTTTTTCAGCCAAAGGGGGTGTAACAAGCCACCCATGCCATTTAGGGAAGTTTGGCCAGCCAAGAGTTATTCCAGTTCTGATTAGGCCAGCGTATGTGGCCTGAAAAACCTTCCCTAGAGTTAAGGAAATCTGCGCAGGCAAGGAAAGCTGCACAGCAGATGCCTAGACACAGTGAAAGAATTGAAAAACACACAGCAGCAACTTACCTCCAACCCCGCCCGAAGGTTGTCCGGTCTCATTCTTTGTCCCCCCCCCACACAGGAAGGCTATCCGGTTCCATTCTGAGTCCCCGATTCGCTCGCACACAGTCCGGTTCGCTCGCACACAGTCCAGTCTTTTTGGCGCTGATCAAGGCTCCACCCCACCCCCCTTGTGTTAGGCCATGCCAAAATGAAGAAATCCAACTGGGAAACTTACAACACTTTTTTTTGGCGTACTTAGCCCACAAAAAATCGGCCGTAATTCTTCAAGTACGCCAAAAAAATGCTTTGGGGAAAATTGAGTCTTATATGTCCACATTACCTTTTGGATTACCTTTTATGTTAACTGTCATTCTATTCTTATACCCTCTTTTCGCCCTTCTAATTTTCTTTTTCATTTCGCCTCTGAACTTTTTATATTTAGCCTGATTCTCGGGTGTATTCTCGACCTGACATCTGTCATATGTGCTCTTTTTCTGCTTCATCTTGCACTCTATCTCTTTCGTCACCCAGGGAGCTCTGGCTTTAGTTGCCTTACCTTTTCCCCCTAGTGGGATTGTACCTGAACTATTTCCTCTTTGAAGGCAGCCCATTGTTCCACTACAGTTTTGCCTGCCAATCTTTGATTCCAATTTATCAGGGCCTGATCTGTTTTCATCCCACTGAAATTTGCCTTCCTCCAATTAAGTATTTTTACTCTAGATTGCACCATTTCCTTTTCAGTAGCTAATCTAAACCTTATGATACTATGATTGTAAATTCCTGGATTCTTTTACCTCAATCTGGTTCAGTAAAATTACTGAGTCGAATACCTCTTGTGCTTTGAACAAAGCAGTCTTTATTACCGGCCAGTAAGACCTATCAGACAGAAGATATACTCTCTGGATAGAGCGTACACACTCCCTACGGATAGGTGAAGTTACATCGTAAAGCGTTAACAGTTATACAGTTTTGAAATCAGATAACAAAATACAAATGGATTGACAGTCTAACTCAGTCACTCATTAGTCAATCTATATGAGATGTTCTTCTTGAAAGCTCAAGTATTGCCTCTAAATGTTTCAATCTAATGGTGTGACTATTAGATGTCATTGGCAGGAGTAGTGACTTGAAACCTTGAGACAGACTGTTAGCTATGCTGAAGTTGCACTATTTGCAATCTGACATTCTCCCAGCTATTCTTCCATGGCTTATACATTTTCATATATCCCGTTTACTTTACTGTCCTTAATTCCATATATTCCGTTCAGATATCCACATGATCGCCGTTCCCTAAATGTTCACCTACTGACACTTCCTCCACTTGACCTACCTCATTCTCCACAGCCAGATTCAGCAATCCCTCCTTCCTTGTTGGGCCAGAAATATACAGATCAAGAAAGTTCTCCTGAACACCCTGGAAAATTTCTTCCCCCTCTTTGCCCTTTACACTATTATCCCAGTCTATATTAGAATAGTTGAAGTCCCCCCATGATCACTACTCTGTAGTTCTTGAAACTCTCTGCAAATTTGCTCCTCCATATTTTTCCCACTAGTTGGTGGCCTATAGAATACACTGCATAATGTAATGACTCCTCTATTATTTCTTGACTCTAACCAAATAGATTCTGTCCTTGACCCCTCCAGGACTTCCTCTCTCTCCAGCACTGTAATATTTTCCTTAACCAATACAACCACACCACCTCCTATCTTTCCTTCCCTATCTTTCCGGAACACCCTATATCCTGGACATTTAATACCTAATCCTGCCCTTTCTTGAGCCAGGTCTCTGTTATTGCCAAAACATCATATTCCCATGTGGCTATTTGCACCTGCAACTCACTAACCTTCTGCTTCGTGCGTTCACATACATACACTGTAAACCTATCTTCGACCATACTGTGTTCTCTCTTGGTCTGACCCCATCTAATACCTTACTATATTTTGCTTCTCTCCCAATCCTTTGTGCTCTTTGTTTCTCCTTTTCTAATGCTAATTCCTGGTGCCCATCCTCCTGCCAACTTAGTTTAAACACACTCCAACAACACTAGCAAACCTCCCAGCGAGGATACTGGTACTGGTTCTGTTGAAATGGAACCCACCCAGCATGTGCAGGTCCCACCTCCCCCAGAACGGGCCCCATTGCCCCAGGCATTTGGAGCCCTCTCTCCTGCACCATCTCCCCAGTCATGCATTCATCTGCTCTATCTTCCTATTTCTATACTCACTTGTGCGTGGCTGTGGGAGTAATCCAGAGATTACGACCTTTTTTGAGGTCCTGCTTTTTAATTTCTTTCTTAGCTCCCTGAAATCTGCCTGCAGGACCTCATCCCCCTTTTCTACCTATGTCGTTGGTACCTACATGGGTCACGACCTCTATCTGTTCACCCTCTTGTCCCTCCCTCTCAGAATATTCTGCCACCGTTCAGTGACATCCTTAACCCTGGCACCAAGGAGGCAAATGCCTGTCTGCTCCTCTAACTATCAAATCCCCTACCACTATTGCTTTTCCTTTATTCCTCCCCCCCCCCCCCCCCCCCTCCCTGTACAGCTGAGACATCCATGGTGCAATGGATTTGGCTCTGGCTGTACTCCCCAGAGGAACCATCGCCCTCACCAGTACTCCGAACAGAATACTGGTTGGACAACGAGATGCACTCTGGGGCCTCCTGCACTACCTGCCTGGTGGTCCTCTTCTGTCTGGTAGTCACATGTTCCCTCTCTGCCTGTGCACTCCTTAGCTGCAGGGTGACTACCTCCTGAAACATGCTATCCATGTAGCTCTCAGCATCGCGGATGCACCACAGTGATGCCAGCTGCTGCTCAAGCTCTGAAACCTGGAGCTCGAGCTCCTCCAGCTGACTCCCAATCCTGCATACGTGTTTGTCTAGGACACTGGAAGCTTCCTGGGGTTTCCACATAGCACAGGATGTGCATTCTGCTGGACCGAGCTGCCCTCCCGTGCCCTTATTTATTTGACTTTTAACGAACCACATTTTTAAGTAACTTAACAAAAATAAACTGAAAACTTAAAGAAAAACAAAAACAATCACCAACTACCCTTGCGTGACGTTACTTACCTCGCTGCTTGACGCTCGTGTTCCCTCTGCGCTGTTGGGCCTACTTTTATCTGCAGCCGCTCCTCTCGCTATCTCGCAGGCCTGCTCTCGTGTCTGTTAACTTAGAGACCTTGGGTTCTGTGGCTCCACTCCTCCATTTCAGTCGATGTGACCACCGCCTTCCTCCTCTCCACCAATTCCTGTGCTCACAAAATTCCTCACTCTGCTTGCGAATCACTACGTTTGCGAATCTCCCAGCTCTGCTCAAGCTGTGTTGTTGTTATGGTGTTACAGAATGCTACCAAGCTCTGTGCTCAAGCTGTGTTGTTGTTGTGGTGTTACAGAAAGCTACCAACATTTGTAGTACTGCACTGGTTCAAATTATTCGAAGCCATCTCTTAAAACCTAATTTATCAAGGGCATTGGTGTCGATTATTTAAAAAAAAAACATTTTACATCTTGCAAACTGACATCTATCTTTTAGTTTCAGGATGGAGTGTATTGTAATTTGTTTGGTGTGTTAGAAATAAAACATTTTTAAGGTGACTTTCATAAAATAAGCCACTTAATATTAAGCTGCTAAACCCATATTAAATTCTATGGGCTCAATTATCCCTGTTCATTTGCGCCATTTTTTTGGCACGCGACTTTTATTTTTGGAGTATTTTTTTTATTTCAAAGTTTTCCCCTGCGATCTGCGTTGGCGTAACTGACTGACTTAGTTACGATTTTTCTAGGCCAGTTTTTTTTTTAAACGTTCCTTCATGTCTGCGCCAGTTTTTTCAATTGTTCACAGTTTGACCAACATTTTTTTCTTAGGTTGGTATATCTGGCCGCTCCCAGAAAACCAGCGCACACTCACAAATTAGCGCTGAAAGACGCCATTGTTTTTAAATCGAAGATTTTGGAGGAGTCAAGAACACTGTCAAAATCAATAAAGTTCAACTTTTTTTTAACCTGTCAACGTCGAAATGTAAATTTGTTGGATTTCAGAAGTTCTCTTTTTTTTTAAACTCACTCACAACCATCATTGAATGTCTTGAAGCAGGGCTTGGGGGTCGTAGCTTTGGCTGGCTCAGGGCATGGCTACTAAACAAGCCGGGGGTGGGGGGGGTGCGGGGAAAGAGAGGGGGACGAGAGACAGGTGGGGGGGTGTGGAAGAGGGGGAGCGAACAGACAGACAGACACCCCTTCTGCACTGAAGACTCCAATTAGTAAAGGGGGCTGGGAGAGGAGAAGTCAGGTTGAGGGGAGAGAGTAAGTCACAAAACCTTTGGGTGTGGTCCATCCATACAGACCTTGGGAAGAGAGCGAACTGCAAACCTGTCCTGCCTGCCTGCTTTCCTGTCGTTTTGAGCTGCTTTCAAAGGTTAAATTTAAGTATGCAGGCAATACTTGACAGTACCATGCCTTCTGTGTCATGGTGCAATGTATGAGTCAATTGATTCAACTTCTTCACATCAGGAACATTAGAGCCCGTAGGGTGCTGGGCAAGGGACCTTACCCACCTCTGTTATATCGAGACAGGCGTTTGTACCTCCACCTGAGTGATGCAGACTGTGTCAGAAGGCTGTGTTTCCGCAAATAAGTTGTAAGTGAGATCTGTGAGTTGGTTAAAGCAGACCTGCAACCTAGAAGCATTAGGAGGACTGCTTTTTCAGTTGAAGTGAAGGTTACAGCTGCACTTTCATTCTATGCCTCCAGATCGTTTCAAGTTACAACTCTCAACATGCAACACATGTCTCCATTCACCAGGTCACGGCTGCACTATATGCGCATAAGAATGACTTTGTAAAGTTCCCCATGACCGCCCAAGCAATCCATGACAGGGCTGTGGGCTTCTCCAGAAATGCTGGCTTCCCAAAGGTACAGGGCTGCATTGATTGTACCCACATTGTCTTGCGTGCACCTTTGGAGGATTCTGAGATGTACAGGAACAGAAAAGGCTTCCACTCCATTAACGTGCAGCTCGTGTGTGACGACATGCATTATCTTGTCAGTCGATGCAAGATACCCTGGCAGCACCCATGATGCGATCATCCTACTCGCCAGCTTTATATCTGCCATGTTTCAGCAGCAGCAGCCAGAAGGGCAGAGCTAGCTACTGGGAGACAAAGGGTAAGGCCTTGCCACCTGGCTCATGACGCCCCTATGCGTGACCTGGACGGAAGCTGACCGTCAATACAACATGTCGCACATTGCGATGCGCAGCATAATAGAGAGGACCATTGGCATATTGAAACAGCGTTTCTAATGCCTGGACCATTCCGGAGGCTACTTGCTGTAATCCCCTGAGATTGTCGGTCAATTCACTGTTGTGTGTTGCATGCTGCATAACTTGGCCATCATGAGGCAGCAGCATCTGGTAGTGGAAGACCCACCTGTGGTGAGAGTGGTTGATAATGTGGAAGATGCAGGTGACGAGCAGGAGGATGAGGAAACCATGCAAGTGCCGGAGCACGACGGCAGAGGAGGGCGGTCCATCGTGCCCCTTTAACGATTGCTTGAGCCTTGCGCCAGCAGCTCATCCATGAACGCTTTACTGATGCCTGAGGGCTCAGCGACAACTATTTCACGTGGACAAGTTTACTGACTGTTTGGAGCTGTTCCGTAATGTTGTGTTGTGTTAATGGAACATGATTCAGTTTTAATGTAAAATATATTTATTCAAAAGTTTACAAAGTATTTAACTTTAATAAAATTATTCTTGTATAAAACTTTACTTTAATATCACTCTTTAAGATCACTTTAAAAACTTGTAAATTTACATAACTTACAAAAAACTTTTAATTTGAGAACAGTAACAACAATAATAATAGCAGCAAAGAAAGGCTGCACCCATCTCTCCTCCCCTTTATTCTAAGACCACCCGCTGCATTTGGTCTTGGACACTCCACCACCCCTGCCCACAGATGGTGACGCAGTGTTTCTGGGCTTGGTACCAAGCTGATTCTAACATCTTGGGTACTGCACACCTCTTGTCGGGGGGTGGGGTGTGGGGACGTGTTAGGCGGCAAGTTGGAGGGCCCAGCTTTGGGCTCTTCAAAGGCTGGAGTGAGAATGACAGTTGATTCTGTTAATGGATGCGTGGTCTGGCCGTGTTCCCTTATTGCAACAGCTAACTCCAACATGCCGTCCCTCATGCGCCCTGACAGTGTCTCAACGACCCGCAACATTCCCTCCCTTCTGGTCAGTGACATGGTTTGCTCTACCTCTGACATTCCCTCCCTCATGGCCTCTATTCTTTCACTGATGATCCCGGATATCATTCCCATTTCTCATATCATTGCTGTTACTTATCCTGACAGTCCCGCTACCTCATCACTCACCCCACTGATGGCGTCCAGGAGTGATCGGGTAAGGTCAGTGCTCTCCGCACTCAATGACATTGCAGAAGTCATTTGACAAGGAGCCACATAAAAGGTTACTGCGCAAGATAAAAGTTCACCGGGTTGGGTAATATATTAGCATGGATAGAGGATTGGCTAAATAAAAGAAAACAGAGAGTCGGATTAAATGGTTCCTTTTCTGGTTGGCAGCCAGTAACTAGTGGGGTGACGCAGGGATCAGTGCTGGGACCCCAACTATTTACAATCTATAAAATACTTGGAAGAAGGGACCGAGTTTAACATAGCCAAGCTTGCTGACGATACAAAGATGGGAGGAAAAGCAATGTGTGAGGAGGACACTCAAAATCTGCAAAAGGACATAGACAGGCTAAGTGAGTGGGCAAAAATTTGGCAGCTGGAGTATAATATTGGAAAGTGTGAGGTCATGCACCTTGGCAGAAAAAATTGAAGAGCAAGTTATTATTTAAATGGAGAAGGATTGTAAAGTGCCGCAGTACAGCGGGACCTGGGGGTACTTGTGCATGAAACACAAAAGGATAGTATGCAGGTACAGCAAGTGATCAGGAAGGCCAATGGTATCTTGGTCTTTATTGCAAAGGGAATGGAGTATAAAAGCAGGAAAGTCTTGCTACAACTATATAAGGTATTGGTGAGGCCACACCTGGATTACTGCATGCAGTTTTCATATTTATGAAAGGATTATACTTACTTTGGAGGCAGTTCATAGAAGGCTCACTAGGTTGATTTTTGGGAGGGGGTTGACATGAGGAAAGGTTGAGTAGGTTGGGCTACTCATTGGAATTCAGAAGAATGAGAGGTGATCTTATCGAAACATATAAGATTATGAGGGGGTTTAACAGAGTGGATGCAGAAAGGATGTTTCCACTGATGGGGGACACTAGAACTAGAGGGCATGATCTTAGAATAAGGGGCTGCCCATTTAAAACAGAGATGAGGAGAAATTTCTTCTGAGGGCTGTAAATCTCTGGAATTCGCTGCCTCATAGAGCTGTGGAAGCTAGGTCATTGAATAAATTTTAAGACAGAAATAGACAGTTTCTTAAATGATAAGGGGTTATGGGGAGCGGGCGGGGAAGTTCTTGATCATATCAGCCATGATCTTATTGAATGGCGGAGCAGGCTCGAGGGGCTATGTGGCCTACTCCTTTTCCTATTATGTGCTTATGTTCTTATGACAACATCTGAACCACATCTGTTAGATCCTGCACCTCAGGAGAGCGCGGTTGAGCTCTCCTTCCCCTCATCTCCACTGGTGTGGCTGGGACCCGCAGCCTGGGACGGTGGAGTCCTGGGCGTGCCTCGCTGCACTCCACCACTGGGACCCGCAACCTCGGAAGGTGTGAAACCATGGAATGTCCCACCAACACTCAAATCACTAGTCACGGAAGGGGCTGTCACCTCCATGAGCGGCACCTCCAAAGTCAGTACAACAGTGGAGACTTCAACCAGCTCTATCCACTCCCCCTCCCTCCTATGTTCTTCTAGAGGGTTGGATTGGAAGATGTTCTCCATCAGGCTCGTCCGTATCTGAATAAACTTCTGCATCGTCAGGGTTGGCCTCCAGTTCTGCAAAAGATAACTGAATAGTCAAATGGTTAGCAGCAGAGGAGGGGGCAGGGTGGGTGCATGAGTAGGATCACACATCGCAGGCCAGACAGGAGGCTGATTTGAAGGACCATGATGAATTTGCAGGAATTACCCTCTCCCTCGAGTGTGGGCTGAGCTTGTGCAATACTGATTGCTTTTTTCCAGGCAGAACCCATCAAAGCAGCGACCCTCTCTTCCAAAGATGTCAGTGGGTGCAGATTTGTTGGGCCTCCTGTTCGAGTTCTTTCCCTTTTTATTATGTGTCACCTTCCTCTGCAAAGATGAAAACCTAACTTTTTAAGAGGGTGGCTTTCTGCTAGGTGGGACATACAGATGGTCACATTTACAATTGCAATTCCATTGAAGAAATTAAAATATTACTTACACAAACTACTTGATCAAGGTCCTGCCACTTTTTACACTGGCCTTCAGATCTCGTGGTGGTCACCATTGCGCAGTAATCTTCTGCAACTTGGTTCCAGCATTTCTTCATTTTTGGGTGGAACTTTTGTGTGACCTCTGCTGGTGTCCAGCACCTGCCATCTGTTCTCAATCACTGTAACTAATGCCTCCACTTCTTCCTGGAAGAAATTCTTGCACCGTGTTGCATCTTGTATTGCTCCAGCTGCGATTTTTCCAATGCTCTCACATAGCACTCCTTCTCTCACTCTCTCTCTCTCTCTCTCTCTCTCTCTCACACACACGCACAACTGACTCTTTAAAAATGGCCGATTGCCAAATCCGAGCTGTACTGAGCATGAGCGTCCATTGGAATGACGTCAAAAAAGTCACACTTTATTCCGTACCTGTGCAAGAGGTGCGGCTTCGTTTTTTGGCGAAAGACGGCAGGCTCTACCCCCTCGAGGCGACTGGACATGCTGCGCGATGCCAAATTGACATTATACATCAGGGAAACTTTGGCAAATTATTTCTGGCCTAGAAAAACGGGTGTAACTCTGGAAATATGCCAGAAAACGGGCTTGGGGAAAATTGAGCTCCATGTAACTAAACTAAAATAATTCTGCTTAATTACAAATATGAAATTAACACAATACGTCAGTGCAATTTTACTATACAGTGACCTTTTTTGCATTGTATCCAAGTTTGGTGACGAAACAAAGCTAGGTGGGAAAGTAGCTGTGAGGAGGACACAAAGAGCATGCAAAGGGATAGAAACAGGTTAAGTGAGTGGGCAAATAAAGTTGAGCATAATATTGGAAATGTGAGGTTATTCATTTTGGTAGGAACAATAGAAAAACTAAATATTTTTTTAAAATGATGAACTATTAAATGTTGTACAGAGAAATCTAGGTGCCCTCGTACAGTAAACAGTGTGTAGGTACAGCAAGCAATTAGGAAGGAAAATTACATGTTGCCTTTTATTGCATGGGGGTTGGAGTAAAAGATAAGGAAAGAAGTCTAACTACAATTGTACAAGGCTTTGGTGAGACCACACCTGGAATACTGTGCACAGTTTTGGTCTCCTTATCTGAGGAAGAACATACTTGCCTTGGAGGCGGTGCAACAAAGGTTTACGAGATTGATCCCTGGCTTGAGAGAGATGTCTTATGAGGAGAGATTAAGTAGATTGGGCCTGTACTCTCGAGTTTAGAAAAATGATCTCATTGAAACATATAAGATTCTGAGTGGGTTTGATAGGGTAAATGCTGAGAGGTTGCTTCCCCTGGCTGGAGAGTCTAGAACTAGGAGGTATAAGGCTAGAAATTTACCTCCGAACACTGGCGCCGGATCCTTAGCGGTATTCTAGCGGTTGCGTCTTTTTGACCGCCGGAATATTGCTGGTGTGCTCTCCTGCGGTTTTCTGCTCTTCAATGTCTGCGGTGGCTGACTGTTCCAATAGCGGGCGGGAGCGGGCGGCGGAGGCTCAAAACTCGCCGATTTGCTTGACTTACTAAAGGCAGGCAGAACCACTGTACAAAACGTCTGGAAAAGCTTCTCTGCGCATGCGCAGCCATTCTCCTGCGATTTCAGGGTCAAGGGTGACCCTGCATATGCGCAGAGAAGACTGAGACAGCACTAGACAGCTTCAAACTGCAGAGGTGGGTGGAGGATTGTACTGTTGCTTCAGTGTGTCAGATAATCCTCTTTTGCTCCAATTCCTGCATAATGTCAGCAGTGGAGCTTGTTAGGAATATTCCTTGCCCCTCTATTTAAAAAAAATATATTTATTGTGTAATATCTCAGCGAAGCTCCTCGATTGTGTGGACTGCTGCGGCCTTCTCTGGGAGTATTGCCTGGAGCCGTCTGATGTTAACGCGCTCTGCCTGTTGTAATATAATATTTGATGGTTCTTGCCAGCCTCGCTGTGTCACATGAGGATTTAGTATTGTTTGTGACTGTGCTGGTAGCTCTTTGCACTAGCCCCCAAGATAATTCTCGAAGAAGTAATCAGGATGTTTAGTGCATATGACATTTTAAGCATGTAAGCGGAATCGATGGGAAGCTAGTGAGCTGCTCTCCGTGATGGCACTGTGCGAGTGTCTTGACATTACTGGACCAGCCTCTAATGCAATAAAGTTTCTGATGGCTGGTGTGGTGCTTTTGCTGGTGGGTTATCTTGCATTCCAACCATTTGAAATCAAAGTTGATGCAAATTTGGGATCAATATTTGGTAAGTATTTTAACCGCAGGATAGCTCAGATGAATACGTGGCTTGAGCAGTGGTGCAGCAGGGAGGGATTCAAATTCCTGGGGCATTGGAACCGGTTCTGGGGGAGGTGGGACCAGTACAAACCGGACGGTCTGCACCTGGGCAGGACTGGAACCAATGTTCGAGGGGGAGTGTTTGCTAGTGCTGTTGGGGAGGAGTTAAACTAATATGGCAGGAGAATGGGAACCAATACAGGGAGACAGAGGGAAACAAAATGGAGACAAAAGCAAAAGACCGAAAGGAGATGAGTAAAAGTGGAGGGCAGAGAAATCCAAGGCAAAAAACAAGGGCCACTACAGCAAAATTCTAAAGGGTCAAAGTGTAATAAAAAGGCAAGCCTGAAAGCTCGGTGCCTCAATGCGAGGAGTATTCGGAACCCAGGAGAGGGCTCTGAGCTAGTTAGTGGGTGAGAGCTCAGATGAACAGGACCCCAAGAAAGAATGCAAAAGGCAGGAGGCAACAGAGCAGAGGAGCACTGGGGTAAGTGTAAACCACAAGGTGATAGGAAGGGACAAAATAAATGAATATAAAGGGGCTGCAGGAGGGGTCAAAACTAAAAATCATGGTTTCAAAACTAGTATTAAAACACTCTACCTAAACGCACGCAGCATTCGAAAAAAAAGTAAATGAGTTGACGGCACAAGCCACTACAGAAACGTGGTTACAGGGTGGCCAAGACTGGGAATTAAATATCCAGGGGTACCTGACAATTCGGAAGGATAGACAAGAAGGGAAAGGAGGTGGGGTAGCTCTGTTAATAAAGGATGATATCAGGGCAGTTGTGAGAGATGATATTGGCTCGAATGAACAAAATGTTGAATCATTGTGGGTGGAGATTAGAGATAGTAAGGGGGAAAAGTCACTGGTGGGTGTAGTTTATTGGCCCCCAAATAATAACTTCACGGTGGGGCGGACAATAATCAAGGGAATAATGGAGGCATGTGAAAAAGGAATGGCAGTAATCATGGGGGATTTTAACCGACATATCGATTGGTCAAATCAAATCGCACGGGGTAGCCTGGAGGAGGAATTCATAGAATGCATATGGATTGTTTCTTAGAACAGTATGATACAGAACCTACAAGGGAGCAAGCTATCTTAGATCTGGTCCTGTGTAATGAGTCAGGGATAATAACCGATCTCCTAGTAGAAGATCCTCTCGGAATGAGTGATCACAGTGTGGTTGAATTTGTAATACAAATTGAGGGTGAGGAAGTAGTGTCTCAAACGAGCATACTATGCTTAAACAAAGGGGACTACAGTGGGATGAGGGCAGAGTTGGCTAAAGTAGACTGGGAACACAGACTAAACGGTGGCACAATTGAGGAACAGTGGAGGACTTTTAAGGAGCTCTTTCATAGTGCCCAACAAAAATATATTCCAGTGAAAAAGAAGGGCGGTAAGAGAAGGGATAACCAGCCATGGATAACCAAGGAAATAAAGGAGAGTATCAAATTAAAATCCAATGCGTATAAGGTGGCAAGGTTAGTGGGAAACTAGAAGATTGGGAAAATTTTAAACGACAGCAAAGAATGACTAAGAAAGCAATAAAGAAAGGACAGATAGATTACGAAAGTAAACTTGCGCAAAACATAAAAACGGATAGTAAAAGCTTTTACCAATATATAAAACACAAGAGAGTGACTAAAGTAAATGTTGGTCCCTTAGAAGATGAGAAGGGGGATTTAATAATGGGAAATGTGGAAATGGCTGAAACCGTAAACAATTATTTTGCTTCGGTCTTCACAGTGGAAGACACAAAAACCATGCCAAAAGTTGCTGGTTATGGGAATGTGGGAAGGGAGGACCTTGAGACAATCACTATCACTAGGGGGGTAGTGCTGGACAGGTTAATGGGACTCAAGATAGACAAGTCCCCTGGTCCTGATGAAATGCATCCCAGGGCATTAAAAGAGATGGCGGAAGTTACAGGAGATGCATTCGTTATAATCTACCAAAATTCTCTGGACTCTGGGGAGGTACCAGCGGATTGGAAAGCAGCTAATGTAATGCCTCTGTTTTAAAAAAAAAAAAAGGGGGGGCAGACAAAAGAAGGTAACTATAGGTCGGTTAGTTTAACATCTGTAGTGGGAAAAATGCTTGAAGCTATCATTAAGGAAGAAATAGCGGGACATGTAGATAGGAATAGTGCAATCAAGCAGACACAACATGGATTTATGAAGGGGAAATCATGTTGAACTAATTTACTGCAATTGTTTAAGGATATAACGAGCAAGGTGGATAGAGGTGTACTGACTGATGTGGTGTATTTAGATTTCCAAAAGACATTCGAGAAGGTGCCACACAAAAGGTTACTGCAGAAGATAAAGGTACGTGGAGTCAGAGGAAATGTATTAGCATGGATTGAGAATTGGCTTGCTAACAAAGCAGAGAGTCAGGATAAATGGGTCCTTTTCGGGTTGGAAATCGGTGGTTAGTGGTGTGCCACAGGGATCGGTGCTGGGACCACAACTGTTTACAATATACATAGATGACCTGGAAAAGGGGACAGAGTGTAGTGTAACAAAATTTGCAGATGGCACAAAGATTAGTGGGAAAGCGGGTTGTGTAGAGGACACAGAGAGGCTGCAAAGAGATTTAGATAGGTTAAGCGAATGGGCTAATGTTTGGCAGATGGGATACAATATCGGAAAATGTGAGGTCATCCACCTTGGGGGGGGGAAAAAAAACAGTAAAAGGGAATATTATTTGAATGGGGAGAAATTAAACATGCTGCAGTGCAGAGGGACCTGGAGGTCCTTGTGCATGAATCCCAAAAAGTTAGTTTGCAGGTGCAGCAGGTAATCAGGAAGGTGAATGGAATGTTGGCCTTCATTGCGAGAGGGATGGAGTACAAAAGCAGGGAGGTCCTGCTGCAACTGTACAGGGTATTGGTGAGGCCGCACCTGGAGTACTGCATGCAGTTTTGGTCACCTTACTTAAGGAAGGATATACGAGCCTTGGAGGGGGTACAGAGACGATTCACTAGGCTGATTCCGGAGATGAGGGGGTTACCTTATGATGATAGATTGAGTAGACTGGGTCTTTACTCGTTGGAGTTCAGAAAGATGAGGGGTGATCTTATAGAAACATTTAAAATAATGAAAGGGATAGACAAGATCGAGGCAGAGAGGTTGTTTCCACTGGTTGGGGAGACCAGAACTAGGGGGCACAGCCTCAAAATACGGGGGAGCCAATTTAAAACTGAGTTGAGAAGGAATAATTTCTTCCAGAGGGTAGTGAATCTGTGGAATTCTCTGCCTAAGGAAGCAGTTGAGGCTAGCTCATTGAATGTATTCAAATCACAGATAGATTTTTAACCAATAAGGGAATTAGGGGTTATGGGGAGCGGGCGGGTAAGTGGAGCTGAGTCCACGGCCAGATCAGCCATGATCTTTTTGAATGGTGGAGCAGGCTCGAGGGGCCAGATGGCCTGCTCCTGTTCCTAATTCTTATGTTCTTATATACCTGGTGCCTTGAAAATAATGTTTCCAGTATAAAAATGTGGTGGAAAGTTCTAACATGGAACAGAAGATGAAACTAAAATAAATTGGCTCCACTAATGAGCATGTGGAAAACTTGGATAGTATGTCAGTTATGAGGCGTAGTTGTAAATGTTGGCGAGCGGTTATTCATTATGCAAATTGATTAAGTGTGTAAAAATGAGGAGAGCAGGATCAGACTGCTTTGGCCACAGCTTAGCTCCACACATGAATAATAGCCCTTTGGGTAGGTACCAAAAAGCCATTGGATTTCTCCATGAAGCTGGCTGAGTGCAGCTGGTGTTGGAACAGTGAATGACTGACAGCAACTTCAGGATTTCCGTGTTGGGATGCGCATGTCAGTCAGTTTCAATGGGCTCATATCAGCGAACGCTGTTCAATCGCTGTTATTACCCACCATGGGCCGCCCCGACCTCTGAGAACACCATCGCAGGTCGGGGCTGTAAATAGAGCAGGAGCGCCGGGCCCTGGAATATCGTGGGCGAAGGTGCGGCGAATGAGGGTACAGGGCCCAGAAGACCCGAGGGGCTAGGGTGGCAGCACGGGCTTGTCCACACTGCGATATGTGTGCGCACTAGGTCCGTGCAGCAGAGCAGGTCTCCAGTCGTCTTGGTTCAACCCTTGCCACTGGATAAAGGCCTAGCTCTGTTGAGCCCGTGTGGTGGCTGATGTGCAATGGTCACCACACATTAAAAAAAATCCATGCACAGACACTTTCCACCCCCTCAATTGGAGTTCAGGACTGGAACATCCTTCAGTGAAACATGTGTTCGAGGGACCACCTATGATGATGATGATGAGAGGCTGGAGTTTTTGTCTTCAGACGCTCGCTGCCCAGCGTGGAACTGAGCCAAGGCGAGTAGGGAGACGGCAGGTGAAATGACCTGCAGTGTCAAAAGCAGATTGTAGTAAAACACACAAGCATCTGAAGTTTCCCTGCTGGAGTTGTGCCTTGTTTGAGCTGCGCTCTTGCAGGTCATGGTGTTGGTGACCATTTACGGTCAGGTTAGTGTCTAGTTGACTGCCCTTTTAAAGTTTCTGGCTTTGTAATGTAAAATAAATTGGAGAAAACGGAAATTGGGAAAGATGGTGAAAAGTTTCTAGTAATCTCCAGCTGGCAATACTTAATCGTGCATAATGCTGGGCCCAAGTCAGGTAAGTACTTTAAAAATGGGTGGTTTTGATCAGAGCGATAATGGGCAGTAGCGAGCCTTAAATACTCTTTTGTGGAAATTAGCGCTGGGGGAAATTTTGGGTGATTTCTGGGTGGCAAATGTGGGCGGGCGACTTGCAGCAACGCTGGCAGTAATCGTCTGCCGAAATTACCGCCGGTGATGATCGGGAGGTGAAATGGGCGGTAATTTACATTTTTGTCCAAAATGGGCTGTAACTGGGTAATCCCAGGGGAAATTGTCTCAGGATAAAGGGTTCGCTATTTAAAACTGAGATGAGGAGGATTTTTTTCACCTGAGGGTTGTGAATATTTGGAATTCTCTACCCCAAAGGACTCGATGTTGAATCGTTGAGTATATTCAAGGCTGAGATGGTTAGATTTTTGGATTCGAGGGATATCAAGGGATATGGCAATTGGGCGGGTAAGTGGTGTTGAGGTCGAAGATCAGCGGTTATCTTCTTGAATGGCAGAGCAGCACCGAAGGGCCGTATGGCCTACTTTTGCTCCTAATTCTTGTGTTCTTGTGTTTAATATATATTGCTGAATTAACTTTTTTGTGTAGCCGAATTAATGTAAAATGTCTGTCTGTTTCTTAGCTTGGAGCTGAAAGTGCAGATAACATTGGAGCAGTCCTCAACAGCAAGGAAGAACAGAGGGAGATTGCTGAAACCAGGGAAACCTGCAGGTTGGTACCTGTATGAAGACAGCTGCTTTTGAACCTTTTTTCTTAGTTTGTATCTAATAAGGTAGTACAGGAGATTACAACTGTATGTTAACTAGGTTGTTAATAACAATAACATGGGTTCTTAAAGCCATCAACTCTCTCCCCCATCTTCATACATAAGAGCTGTTTTGAAAAGTAACATTCTGAAATAAATTCTTAAATTCTATAAACTGAATTCTTTATACAGTACAGTCTTGCATCAGTATCACATCCTTCTATAGCAAGAATACATATGGGTACTTGCTTTATTTTTGTATGTGGGTAACATTTTCTCATTTCTTTGTTCCCCTCAGTTAGGATCTCTGTTTTAAGCATCATTAACTGTCAAGTTGGTGAGCAAGCAACTGTGTTGAAACTGCTGCCAGGAGGCAGACAGCTAAAATAGAGTAACACTCCCATTTGTTTTTTTTAAAACCCTTTCATTCATTCATATTCCCTCCCTTCTGTGGACCCTCCGCACCCCGAGCTAGGAACAATGCAGCTATGATCACCAACTAAACAAGTGAAGGATTGCAGGTTTTAATCCTCATCCCACAGTAGTGTCTCATTGTTACCTACTATATTCAATATAATTAAATAATTGAATTGGTCTTTTGATTTCAAGTTTAGGAGACCAAGATAATGTACTATAAATTCCTTATTTTGCATCTTCATGACTACAGTGCTATTAAACTACTAGTTTTAGGTCTTGGCAAAATGATTTTGTGTGCATATTGTCACAAGACTGACTTTGTAACTCCAGTCAGGTAGTCTTTACCATATGTAACCTAACTCCAGTCTGGCACAAAGCCACATTTTATATGTATTCAAGTATTTTTCAAACGTACAAAATTTGTTCAGTGATGTTTCTATTTTTTTTAAAAAGCCACCTGGGGAGCAGAGCCTTTGTGTTTGGAGCTTCTTTGTCACTAAGGCACGATTAACTTTATATCTCAGGTTGGCTGGCTGCACATCCCTCCACCGTTATAGATTTAGGCCCAACATTTGTAAATTAACAGCATTCAAATACATTTCCCAGTTGATTTTTAAAAACTTGTCTACCAGGTATTTTTCAGGTATTTTTATAAAACACTTGCAAAATAATTGTTTCTGTGTGTTTGTGTATTATATATATATTATATATAAAGTTTGTTACAACAAATGTATGTTACACACAAGCTTTAATTACTATTTAAATTTACACTCTTGGTGTTCTCTGACCCATGGACGTGTGAAACCTGCAGTATCAGCTTTATGCATTAGATCTTTTTTTTTTAAAAGGCAAACAAATACTATTTTACAACCGTCTAAACTTGGGGCAAATTTATAACTTCATTATTGATGCTAAAGAGGTACTGTCAATTAAGTCAAGTGGCTTAAGTTGCAAGTCCATTACAATTTTGAATATTCAGCAGTTAAAATATCTTCTTTGTATGTAAGAATTACAGATTGTAACCTATAAAATTCAAAACACAAATCATGATGGCGTTTGCGACGGATGTGATTCCAAAAGCCAGGTCTGTTGGTGACAGTGCCCCTTTTTGATATGCAGTGGTCTCCAGTTTCTACTTCTATTCTTTTGTTACTAAATTCTGTCTTGATATTTATATGGTCTACAGAGATAGAAAATCTAAGCCACGTCTTTAGAGGATTGCTTTTAAACAGGATTTTGTTTTTACAGTGCAAACATGGTAAATTTAAAAGCGAGATTAAGTTTCTTCTTGTAATAAACCGGCTGATGGGCTTATCTACTCCGCTTTGTTTTATTGTTTGTGTAATTGCAAATGCTATTATTTTAAATAGGTAAAGAAATTAAGTGATTACACCTCTGTACTTTAACACTCTTCTTTCTACAACTGACAACATACGAAATATTTCATTGTACAAAATGTAAAGTTTTTCCATTTTCACTTTTAAATGTTTGATGAATTTTATTTGTGCTCATTTAACATGGGCTATCAGTACATCCACTGCTCTGCCCCAACAGTATCTAATATACTAGTGTGACATTTATTTTCCACTCCAGCCAAGCTTTTAGCCTCTATGATCCCCTTGCTATACAACTATTTTTTGGATAAATTTAGAGCCATAGTGGTACAAATAAAAATAAAAATCATAGTGCAGAGCTGCTGAATTGCACTCTGTTGTGGCTGCACTGGCTCTATTAAGTCCCACTTAAGTGGTAGTCTGGCAGTTGAATAATATTATGAAGGAGCCAATAAAACAGTTGGAGATGCAACATCCTCAACTCCAGTGTTGTGTGATAACACTTTGGGCCCAAGTTTCCACATGATTTGCGCTTGATTTTTAGGAGCAACTGGTGGAGAACAGAAATCGCAATTCTCCACATTTTTTTTTCTGCAGTTCTAGTCAGGTAGAACAGTTCTACTTTGGAACAGAATTTTTTCTTCAAAATGGGGCATGTCCGGCCACTGACGCCTGATTTCAAAGTTTCCACAGTGAAAACGTACTCCAAACTAAAGTAGAATGGAGCAAGTGAAGATTTTTGTAGAACTGAAAAAACCTGATCTACACATTAAAAAATCAGGCGCAGGTTACAAATTAGGCGTCCAGAACGAGGTGGGGGGGGGAGGGGGGCGGAAGGGAACTCATTAAATTCTACAATAAATCCTTATTTATACTTCTACAAATATTATACAAATAAATCCAACCTGAATAAACATTTATAAGCAAAGAAAAGATTAAATAAACCATCTTCCTACCTGTGTGAAAGTGCTTCCGGGGGGGGCGCCCGTTCTTTCCCGCGGAGGGAGGGGGGGAGGCGCCCGTTCTGCCCGCGGGGGGGGGGGGGGGGGAGAGGGGGGAGAGGAGGCGCCCGTTCTTTCCCGCGGGGGGGAGAGGAGGCGCCCGTTCTTCCCGCGGGGTGGGGGGAAGACAGTGAGAAGGCTGCAGTGAGATGTGCTTTTATTAAAAAAATGTTCAAAAATTAAACGGCTACAAAGAACTACAAAAATGACCGAGTGCCAATGTTTCTTTCACACTGAGCATGCGCGAATGCTCCAACACGCACGCGCAGCTTTGCCGGCAGGGAAAAAACTAATTTAAATAGTACCCGCCCTCTCCCACTTACAAAATCGGCGCGAGTGTCGGCTCCGCCCCCTTGGGCGCCGCGCCTGGCAGACAAGGAGCTGCAGAACGCTCCAGAATCGCGATTTTTTTTTCTAGGCGCTGTTTTATGTGCGAAAAACAGGCGCCGAGCTCGGAGGGGCGCCCGTTTTTTATCGTGTGGAAACTTGGGCCCATTGAAACTACTCTATATAACAGCAAATCCAACCCAGTAGATTTCTGCTGTAGGTAGATATAATGGTCTGGAATTTGTGGTCTACGACGAAGCGGCGACACTCACCGCTGGCCTCAAAAGAAAATTGCCCACAAAAACTTAGTGATCTCTGGTGTGAATTTGAGCTCTCCTAACCTTAGTTTGAATCTAGCACCAAATCAAGCAAGTCTCCAGCAACAGTGATATCATCAAGTAGGCTGAGCAGCCAATCACATTGAAGTATTCTCACACAGTGCACCAGGTAGTAAAACGCTTGGATTCTAATTTACTTTTTATAAATGTTATGGAGAGCAAAATAATATACATAGGATTAAGGTAGAAATTTCATAAGCTGAAATGCCATAAACTTAAAAAAAAATATATATATATTTTAAAAGCCATGTAACTCTTCATATTAATGGAAAAATTTGACATTCCACAAATATAAAGTTATTTTTTCAGGGCCAGAAGGATTGTTCAGCAGTCAATATGCTGTTAAAAACGCAGTTGCACCTCTTTCAACCAGGCTTCATTTTTTTCGGGGGTGGAGGGGAGGAGGTTTGACAGCGATATTCTAGTGGAATAGGGGACGTTTTCGTCCTTCAGTGTGATTTGAATTGATTGCCGGCTCTGGGAAGTTCCATAACGCAACCTGTGGCGGGAATGACTGACTGCAGCTTCTGGATTTCCGCATTTATCTGCGAATGCGCTAACTCCTGAAGTTGCTGTAAGTTTGAGGGATAATGATGCAGTTTTGCCATCATTACCACCGCAAAATCTGGCCATTGTATGCAGCCAAGGTACACTTGGACAAAATATGATGCTTTGTTTCCCATTGCTATTCAGAGCGCTATTGCACATGTGTCGGCACAACGCGTACACTGGTGTGAGTTACTACATCTCATTTGTACAATTTTATGGTAGGGTAACAATAGCATTGGTGAGACTAACAATTTGATGTTGACCCACCTTCACGAGACACTGGGTTGATGCTGGCCCAGCCTGATATTGCTTAAAGTCCTTTATAATCTGCAGGGAAGATTTTTGTCCAAACATTTTGGGGATTGGATTGGAATCAAAGTCCCACAGGTGAAGGGATAGTCTTGTTTTCCTTGCTGCTCATGGAAAAACAAACTTGTACTATTAGTCTCAAATTTGCCTCTTGATATACTAACCGAATTTGTTAACGTTTTACCTCATCGGTAAACGGATTGGCCGATCTTGTTCCTTTCCAGCATACATAAGAGGCAGAGAGGTTGTTTCCACTGGTTGGGGAGACGAGAACTAGGGGGCACAGCCTCAAAATACAGGGAGAAAATTTAAAACCGAGTTGGGAAGGAATTTCTTCTCCCAGAGCGTTGTGAATCTGTGGAATTCTCTGCCCAAGGAAGCAGTTGAGGCTAGCTCATTGAATGTATTCAAATCACAGATAGATTTTTAACCAATAAGGGAATTAAGGGTTATGGGGAGCGGGCAGGTAAGTGGAGTTGAGTTCACGGCCAGATCAGCCATGATCTTTTTGAATGGCGGAGCAGGCTCGAGGGGCTAGATGGCCTACTCCTGTTCCTAATTCTTATGTTATGTTCAAAGGGAGTTGGTCTGGAAAGTGTAATTTAATTTGGTTTTCATGGTCAGACTAAATACTGAACTGACTTGATAGTATTTCATTCTTGAAGTCACACAATAGTTTCAGAATTTGTACTCATTTGAAATAGTACAGATGGGTATTTTTATAACTGCAAACTATCTGTTTTTAGATGCATAGAGTTTGAACAGATTGAAGAAAAGGTATAGATCAAAATTGCATTTATCATTAAGCTGGTAAGCACTGTGTTTGATGTAAAGAGCTGATGGGGATAAGCTGCACTGAAGCAATAACAGTTCATTACAACATTATTAGCAATTTCAATCAGTGCTAAAATATTATTTTCTTTAGATGTGCTTTTTGAGTAATTATGACTAAATATTCCACTTTTAGAGGGGTTTAAAATAAAAATCTAACCTTTAAGTTTGTCTATTTTAATGAAACTGCACACTCTCTTCTCTTTTTTACCCCCCCCCCCCCCCAGGTGAATATTCTACTTGATGTTTAAACCTAGTGTTAGATTTGGATTCCTTCATTAGAATTTATTCTACATCTTAATATGCCACTTTGACTTTCGCTAGTAGCTATGAAATAATAGCACTGAGCCAAATACAACTTGTATGACCTAAAATATTCTGGCAGCTTAATACATTAGTACAAAAACAGTAAGATTTATACAAGGTCATTTGAAGTTGCAGGGATCTATAACTACAACTGTTCCCATGTATTTGTTTTTTGTACAAACAAGGGTACTTATTTCACTTGTCGTTGTGTAGCTCTCATCATACTTCTATTTATTTCTCAACATTAAAATGCAAAATGTGTGGGATTGCATTTCTTGCCTTTTTTGGTTTTTCAATTAGGCAACAGATATCTTATTGTAATGCATTAAAATATCTGAACAGGTTATGGTTTTCGAATAGCAATCTAACTGAAGTGCCTTGTTTTTTCTTAAGTTAAAGGTGCTATATAAATGCAAGTTGTTAATCCATCGGCAAGAAGTTTCCCAGTTTTTGGCCAGAAGTAGTGCATAATAACATTTGTAGCGATCTCAATTAGAACAAATTATTTGGACAAACCAGAAGATAATATATTGCAAATATTTGGCGCACTTGAGTATTTTTATATTGCATGTCGATCAACCCAACTGAATTACAGGAGAAATTTAGAACTCTGCAGAGGACAAAGGGTTTGATTAGGGCCGGGAAAATAGAGTACGAGAGGAAGCTTGCAGGGAACATTAAGACGGACTACAAAAGCTTCTATAGATATGTAAAGAGAAAAAGGTTAGTAAAGACAAACGTAGTCCCCTGCAGTCAGAATCAGAGGAAGTCATAACGGTGAACAAAGAAATGGCAGACCAATTGAACAAGTACTTTGGTTCAGTATTCACTAAGGAGGACACAAACAACCGTCCGGATATAAAAGGGGTCAGAGGGTCTAGTAAGAAGAAGGAACTGAGGGAAATCCTTATTAGTCAGGAAATTGTGTTGGGGAAATTGATGGGATTGAAGGCTGATAAATCCCCAGGGCCTGATGGACTGCATCCCAGAGTACTTAAGGAGGTGGCCTTGGAAATAGCGGATGCATTGACAGTCATTTTCCAACATTCCATAGACTCTGGATCAGTTCCTATGGAGTGGAGGGTAGCCAATGTAACCCCACTTTTTAAAAAAAGGGAGGGAGGGAGAGAGAAAACAGGGAATTATAGACCGGTCAGCCTGACATTGGTAGTGGGTAAAATGATGGAATCAATTATGAAGAATATCATAGCAGCGCATTTGGAAAGAGGTGACATGATAGGTCCAAGTCAGCATGGATTTGTGAAAGGGAAATCATGCTTGACAAATCTTCTGGAATTTTTTGAGGATGTTTCCAGTAGAGTGGACAAGGGAGAACCAGTTGATGTGTATTTGGACTTTCAGAAGGCTTTCGACAAGGTCCCACACAAGAGATTAATATGCAAAGTTCAAGCACATGGGATTGGGGGTAGTGTGCTGACGTGGATTGAGAACTGGTTGTCAGACAGGAAGCAAAGAGTAGGAGTAAATGGGTACTTTTCAGAATGGCAGGCAGTAACTAGTGGGGTACCGCAAGGTTCTGTGCTGGGGCCCCAGCGGTTTACATTGTACATTAATGATTTAGACGAGGGGATTAAATGTAGTATCTCCAAATTTGTGGATGACACTAAGTTGGGTGGCAGTGTGAGCTGCGAGGAGGATGCTATGAGGCTGCAGAGTGACTTGGATAGGTTAGGTGAGTGGGCAAGTGCATGGCAGATGAAGTATAATGTGGATAAATGTGAGGTTATCCACTTTGGTGGTAAAAGCAGAGACAGACTATTATCTGAATGGTGATAGATTAGGAAAAGGGGAGGTGCAACGAGACCTAGGTGTCATGGTACATCAGTCATTGAAGGTTGGCATGCAGGTACAGCAGGCGGTTAAGAAAGCAAATGGCATGTTGGCCTTCATAGCAAGGGGATTTGAGTACAGGAGCAGGGAGGTGTTACTACAGTTGTACAGGGCCTTGGTGAGGCCACACCTGGAGTTTTGTGTACAGTTTTGGTCTCCTAACTTGAGGAAGGACATTCTTGCTATATTGAGAGAGTGCAGCGAAGGTTCACCAGACTGATTCCCGGGATGGCGGGACTGACATATCAAGAAAGACTGGATCAACTGGGCTTGTATTCACTGGAGTTCAGAAGAATGAGAGGGGATCTCATAGAAACATTTAAAATTCTGATGGGTTTTGACAGGTTAGATGCAGGAAGAATGTTCCCAATATTGGGGAAGTCCAGAACCAGGGGCCACAGTCTAAGGATAAGAGGTAAGCCATTTCGGACCGAGATGAGGAGAAACTTCTTCACCCAGAGAGTGGTGAACCTGTGAAATTCTCTACCACAGAAAGTTGTTGAGGCCAATTCACTAAATATATTCAAAAAGGAGTTAGATGTAGTCCTTACTACTAGGGGGATCAAGGGGTATGGTGAGAAAGCAGGAATGGGGTACTGAAGTTGCGTGTTCAGCCATGAACTCAATGAATGGCGGTGCAGGCTAGAAGGGCCGAATGGCCTACTCCACCTATTTTCTATGTTTCTATGTTTTTATGTGCAACTTTGATGTAATAAAATATCTGGCTTTAATTAACAGTAACATGGTTGAGAAAGTCTGAGACTGCAGAGCGCATCTTTTTTGTGAAATTTGTTTCCATGCATATAGTTTGTTCCAGTTTTGTGTTTTTATTGTTTTCAGTAGAGTTGTATGCAAGCTTTGTTAACATTTACTTAATCAGGTTTGATTCCGGGTTTGTGCTCACCAACTGATCTAGGGAAGCATTAAAGCTGCTTTGTGGGCTGGAGAGGGGAATAACCTTAGCAAACATTTGTGTATTCGGTCACTGCCCAATGATTCCTACCAGAAAGATTGTGTGTGGAAATCAGGTGAAGGCAGGGTTCAGATGTGGTGCACTTTATGCTAGAATACTCACTACCTCATGGGTGCAGATTATCTTAGCTCACCTATAAACAAGGTTATCATGGGCTAGATTTTGGAGGGGTGTTAATGCAAATGAAACCATACTAAAGCAAAAGTCAGCATTTACGAAAAGGGAAGTCCTTTAAGGGAATAGAAATGTTTTTCTTTATCGTTCATGATCACATGTACATAGCAGGGTCGACTGCTTCACAATGTGGTCAACATTGGATTAAAAATGCTTTGTAAATGGAATGGACATCATGATGGATTAGAATATTGCCCTTTCACTCTTTGGGACCAGAGTCTGCATCTAGTCCAGATTGATGGAATGTGCTTATATGGGTCCCAAGTAAAATAAGTTCACCTAGTCTTAGCCGAGTTTCTGAGACATAAAACCACAACACAAAAATACCATAATTTAGCTATGAATTAAGTGTTTTACAGAGAGGCTATAAGGGTTGTGGTAAGTGGAAATATCAGATTGGTGCAGTAGTAGCTTTTCTTGGGTTGAGTTGAGGCAGTCTATCCTGTCCTAGGAGTGGTTGATGCTGACAGTGTCAAAAATAGGAAAATAATTTTCTAACCATAGTATAAATTGCCTCTGAGCACTAAAAATATATTTTTTTAAATTACGCATTGCTTTACCTTGACATAGTGCTTGTGTTTTTGGCCCCTTCATCTTCAACTAAAACAGCATTCCTGCATAATTTTCATTGAATTTGGTGGTTTTCATGCTACAGTTAACAATAACGTGCATCAAGAAAATCTCAGCGTAGAGAAGATCATTTTTTGTGAGCCTGTTGGCCAATGCATTTTGTTTTGAGATGTATCTGGAGGAATGGGTATTGCTCTTCTTTTCTACGATATTTAAAAATGCCTTAACATTTTATATTTACCTGTGAAACAACACAGAATTTTTTGAGGGATTGCAGTTAACATAGCTAAAAATTTGTAGCATCTTAACCAAATTATGATTTTTTTTTTGGTACAATTCAGTACAGTTCTGTCACTATCAGCTTTTAGTATGTGTAAAAATGCTTAATCACTTCATTTGAGATTTGGGATTAAACTTTGTTCTCTACGTTGTAGTCATTATGCATCAAAAATATACACCAAAACTGGAACGGATGGGACAGCTTTGTATGCAGATATTTGTTGATGAATCTTCTACCTCAAAGTTTCAATTTTTTTTAGTGAGAAATCCAATTTAGTCAAAACACAACAATTTTAGATCATGATACATTTTTGTTTCCTTTTTTTAAAGGAGCAGACTATTTTGGTGAGTACTTTTAAAAGACAAATTATTTCTGCAATGGGTTGATGGAGAATGCAGCTTTAATATTGGCAAACTCCACCTGTCATGTTAAAAATCCTTGATCAATTTAAGAGAGATTTTGGTTGAATAAATTACAAATACCCTTTTGAATTGTGACAGCATTCTGGATTTTTATTAAAATGGAGCATTGTTGAGACATTCCCACCCCGTCCTTTAATTGCATTTTATATTTGGACTAAAGCTTTTGTTCCCATATTAAAGCTCCATTTGTCCCCAGTAGTATGAACTCCATAATTTATCGTAACAAAATTATTTTACTCTGACAACATTGTTAACTTGCAGAATATAAATACATATTTGATGGCATAGTGTAAGTTAATTCATAGAAGGGAGCCGGGGAGGGAGGGGGCGGTTAAGAAAGACGATTCAGATGCAAACTTTGAAGCATAAGAATTTGGATTACTTGTGCACTGTTTCTGTAATACACTCTGCATGTGCATGTAAGTGAATTATTACATCTGTGATAATTGCTTGCAACAGATGCCTTTTTAAAAGCAATGTTTTGTTTGATGCTTCTAGGGCAACATATGACACATCTGCACCGACTACCAAGCGCAAATTTCCAGAAGAAGGGGAAGCTAGCGAAGAAGAATTTGAAGAGTACAAAGTAATTACATCACTGCAATGTCTCTTTTTTTCATCATCCAAACTAAAATTGACGCAAGAAATAGGAGCAAGAGTAGGCCATTTGTGGCCCCTTGAGCCTGCTGCGCCATTCATTAAGATCATGGCTAATCTGATCATGGGCTCAATTCCGCTTCCCTGACCGCTCCCCATAACCCTTTACTCTCATCGCTCAAAAATCTGTCTATCTCCATCTTAAATATATTCAATGATCCAGCCAACACAGCTCTCTGGGGCAAAGAATTCCACAGATTTACAATCCTCTGATAAAAGAAATTCCTCCTCATCTCACCTTAAATGGACGATCCCTTGTTCTAAAACTATGCCCCCTAGTTCTAGATTTCCCCATGAGTGGAAACATCCTCTCTGCATCTACCTTGCCGTGCCCCTTCATTATCTTGTATGTCTCAATAAGATCACCCCTCATTCTTCTGAACTCCAATGAGTACAGGCTCAATCTTTCTTCATAAGTCAACCCCTTCATCTCAGGAATCAACCTTTTCAACTACCTCCAATGCAAGTATATCCCTCCTTAAATAAGGAGACCAAAACTATGCAGTATTCTTGGTGTAGCCTCACCAATACCCTGTACAGTTGTAGCAGGTCTTCTCCCTCTTTTATAATCTATCCCCCTTGCAATAAAGGCCAACATCCCATTTGCCTTGCTGTACCTGCATACTAACTTTTTGTATTTCATGCACGAGGACCCCCAGGTCTCTCTCCTCCTGCAGCATTTTGTGATTTTTCTCCATTTAAAAAATAATTTTGCTTTTTTATTTTTCCTGCCAAAATGGATAAGCTCAGCTTTCCCACATTATTCTCCATCTGCCAAATTTTTGCCCACTCACTGAGCCTGTCTATATCCCTTTGCAGATTTTTTATGTCCTCCTCACAACTTGCTTTACCACCCATCTTTGTATCATCAGCAAACTTGGCTACATTACACTCGGTCCCTTCATCCAAATCATTAAAATAGATTGTAAATAGTTGAGGCCCCAGCACCGATCCCTGTAGCACCCCACTAGTTACTGTTTGCCAACTGGAAAATTACCCATTTATCCCGACTCTTGTGTTCTGTTAGTTAGCCATTCCTCAATCCATGCTAATATATTAGCCCCAACCCCGTGTACTTTCATCTTATGCAGTAAACTTTTATGTGGTACCTTATCGGATGCCTTCTGGGAATCCAAATACACCACATCCACTGGTTGCCCCTTATCCATATTTGCTATCCAATTTATTTTATCTGACAATTTCCATATGATAGAAACATTTGAACAAAAGCTGTAAAATAAATAAATACAAATTCCGAAGAAACTTCATTTCTAGCGCAGCTTATGACATTCATCACAAAGTGTGTATCTCATTAAAAATATCTGCTGCTGGTAGGGCTGCATGACAGGTTTGACCCTGTTGGTATTCTGGGCGTGGCGGAGAGTGCCGAAAGTACGACGGTAACACAATCCGTGGCGTTTCACGTCGGTGCACCTCTCCCCAGCGGTACTTGAAAGCGCCGCTGCAAAGAGGTACCCGAGGATCCCGCCAACTGGGTTTTCACTGCAGAGGGTCAAATTGCGGCAAAAACCCAGTCGCAAAGTCAGCGAAAATCTAGCCCTATGCGTCTGCTTTCTGCAATGCTAATAGGATATCAGGAATATTTACTGCACCTATCTTTTAATGCAGTAACAGAATTCATCCCATGAAATGTTTGAGCCTGGTTTCATAGAATTTTACAGCACAGTAGAATGTCATTTCGGTCTATGAGCCCATGGTAACCTTATGAAAGAGTCATTTAGTCCCAATCTTCTACCTTTCCCTGTACCTCTTTTTTAAAAAAAAAAAATTCAAGTACTTATCTACTCCCCTTGTAAAAGTTACTTTGAATTCTGTTTCATCAGTTTTTTTTGTAGGATTTATTGGCCCCAAATTTGCAGTTGGGATGACGGCGAAGTGGCAGCATTCACTGTCATTTCGCCTTTGAAACTGACCGCAACTTAGGGGTTTGGCGCATGTGGAAATTCTGAAGTTGTGGTCTGTCATTGACAGCTCAGAAACCGGCTGCACTGTGTCTCTTTCCCTCAACCCCCCACCCCAAAGAGTCAACAGTAATCACCCAAATGAGGGAAACCGACGTAAACTTCGGCTCTTCCGCAATAAGTACGATGTTAAATTCTCCACTAAAAGTTAAGACTCAAAGGGATTAAATGTAACTGGGGTTTTAACAGCATTTATGACTGCTAAACAAATGTTAAAAGGCTAGAAAACTAATTTAAGTTTTGTGCAATGTGAAATTTGTCCATTTTAATAAACTAAAATTTGTAAGAAATTTTTAAGTTTGTCCATATTTATTTCAGGTTTGCCTTTTTCCCCATGTGAGAGCCCCAATCTTTGCTTTGCTCTCTGTAGTATTTTTAGAAAGTTAGAATTTTAAGAGCTTACTCACTTCCTTGCTCGCTGCCTGTGAGAATTCTGCATTTTGGTTGACTGCTTAGACGCAACTACACTTCGTTGTTTGAATTGAAGGTCGGGAAACCCGACATTCTTGATACAGGGACCGCGTGATCCTTGTGCGAATCGTACTTCGGGTCAGCAGTGAATACTTTCGCTTTGCTGCTAACTGCAAATTCCAGATTATCATATTCTAACTACCCTCATTTATCTGGGTTTATGATAAGTTAATGTCTTCTAGTTGCCAACTCAAATGACCAGTGGAAATGGGTTTTCTGATTTACTTCATTAAAACTTTTCATAGTTTTGAATGCCAGATCTGTTCTTGACCTCTGCTCTAATAAAGTTAGTTTTTTTTAGTCTCTATAACTATAACTATAACTAAAGCTCATTATCCATGCATCATTCTTTGAACCTTTTCTGCACCCTCTCCATAACCACAATATGCTTAATAAAATACGACCTTCACAATATTCTAACTATAGCCAAAATAATGATTTGCATAGGTTTAGCTTTTATATTCAGTGCCCTTATTTATAAAACCTAGGATTCCATGTGCTTTTTATCTGCAGCTTTATCAACTTCTACTCTTTTTTTTTTTAAAGATTTGTGTTTCTGCTCCCACACTGCAGGGGTTTGCTTGTGATTAAACTATTGAAATTTGGATACCAGTCATGGTTCCTCACAGAAAAATAATAGTTTTCAGTTTTTCTTGTGCTAGTTTTCAGATTTAAATGCACTAAGTTTAAGAATCTTAAGTTAGTGTTGTCTAATACATTAGCCACTTTCCACATGTGGCTAATTGCATTTGATTAGTAAATTTAAAAAAAATAGTTCACAGCCACTATTAGGCATGTGTTCTCCATGCTTATACTTGCATGTTGTGTGTTTGTTAGTAAAATGGTAAGATGAAAAGCAGAGTGTACGAGTGCTTTAACCAAGGAAGTAAAGCACTCAACATTGATGCTGAATGGTGGTAAATGTTTGTTAAACAAATAACCACATGTGAATTACATGTACCTGCATTGTGGGTGTGTGTAAGGTGTTCTCTACTGAATTTTGTGCATGTGGCCAAAACGGTGTTAATATAGCCACACCTTTGCCTAGTCAGCAATTTGAATTGGAAAACATTGGCCTAATTGAACCATAAAGCAGGCCCAATTTAATATTGTCAGTTTTAAGAAAAATTGAAACGTTTGTTAAATGTGAATTCATGTTATGATTAAACTTTATGTAGTATACCTAGTGTGTTTCCTGGGATTGGTCTGAGGTTGTTTTTGCTATTCAAATGCGTAGAGTGCCAGGGATACACATGTCTCCACCCCATCAGTGACATGACCAGAGGGGTATGGAGAGAAGGAGATGTGCTTTGGCCTTTGGGGTATGAACTTTGATTTTTTTTTTCCAAGTCCAAAGAATAGTAATTTTATTTTAAATAAATTTTATTTTACATTAGAAATCTGAATGTTGCATTGTATCTTGAGTGAAATATTCTATGTAGCCTTTACAAGTAGGATATTCTTAAATGGCTGCTCCGAATGTGTAGGAACGAGGTCAATCAATCTTCTGAGTGTAAGCCACTCCAAAAATCTTGCATCTATTTTAATGTTCACAAATATAAGTTATTTATTTTGTTGGTAGGATGAAGTGGTGGAAGAAGAAGAAACAGAAGTGCAATATAATGAGGAAATCTATAAGGATTCCAGCACATTCTTAAAGGTAAATACATTTTCAGCTCAGGATTTTTTTTCTATTGAATGTTGCTAAAATAAAGTAAGCCACAAGCAATCAATAGTATTGCACGCACGTATGAATTTATTTAACACTTTCTCTGTTTTAAAAAAGAGCGGTATGGTGTAAATGCTATTCATCGTAGTAAAATTGGTATTCTGTGGTGGTTTCTTTTATTAATAAAAAGTATTCACAGGATCTGGGCCATGTAGGCAATCAACCTTTATTACCCATCCTTGGGTGATCTGAGAAGATGGCGATGGTAGGTAGGCCTTCTCTTTGAACCTTGCAGTCCTTGTGATGATGGTTCCACCAGGGTGATTCGGTCACCAAAAACTTACTAGTTAGAAAATTATTTTTTAATCTAAAAAAATGAGTACAGAAGCAGTCCCGCTGCCTTGGCATCTCCACCATTTTAAATGTGGTTAAACAAAGATCATCTGCAGAATGAAGTAAAGTAACCGGCACGATGGTGTCTGTCTTCATTTTCCTCTACAGCTATCACAAGATTGGAGGAATATAGGGCCTAAATTAAGCCTGGGGTCTGGTTAAAAATATACGGCAACTTGGATCCCAGACAAAAGTTGACACTGAGCCAAAGAAGGAAATATTAGGACAAGTGAGCAAAAGCTTGGTCTGAGATGGGTTTTAAGGTGTGTCTTACAGGAAGAGAGACAGGTGGCGAGTGAATAGAGACGTTTATGGTAGGAATTCCAGAGCTTGTGGCCGAGTAATCTGAAGGCACGGTCGGGGATGCGCAAGAGGCCTGAATTGGAAGAATGCAGAGTTGTAGGGCTCATGTTATCTATGTTTCTGGTCAGCTCATTTCCCTGCAGGGTGTATTGAATGAAAAACCATTCTATCAGAATGGTGAGAAATAATCAGGATAAAACCTAATAATTACCATTGTCTCAAAGAAAGAAGAAAGACTTACATTTTATATAGCGCCTTTCATGACCACTGGACTTAAAGTGCCAATGCAGTACTTTTGAAGCATAGTCACTGTTGTAATGTAGGAAAGCTAATAACATGCAAAAGTAAACCCTGTGGCTGGTCTGTGTCTCGTTGCGGAGCACATGAACACTTCCAGTCCCCAGGCCCTTATCCATGTTTGTTTACTGGCTTTAATTTAGAGTCAAAAATGCTGAATTTAATATACAATAAATATTTTAAATTGACAAAATTCTGCTCGGGCAATACCAGCAAAAGGCACTGTTACAAATATACACTTGTATAGTACATTATCACTTCTCAAGTATTTCATTGTATGCATACATTTAAGTGCAAATAACTGATGTATGCAAATGCAGTAGCTATTTTGTGCACAGCAAGACCCCGCAAACAGTAATGAAATTAATGAGCAGTGTATCTGTTTTTATTTATTCTGGTTGAGGGAATAATGCTAGCAAGAATACTCTATAAAATCCCTCTTCCTCAAATCGATCTATTGGAATAGGTAGACGGAGACTTTGGTATAACCTGTCATCTAAATGACATTGGCCCTGAATCCGCACTTGGCGGTGTAGCTAAGGAGTACACCGTTGACATCAGAATGAAATCCATACTTGGCTCATGCGAACCCCCCCCCCTCGAGAGGTTGCTTTCAAACGCTGCAGAATTGTGCGCAGCGTAGTGCCCCATGGATTCCAGGAGCGCATCATTGTGCGTATGTGAATCTGGAATCACATTGGGCTGGTGCTCTTTTCACTTTCTGACTCTTTGCCAGTCAGGAAACCGAGGTGATTGCGATTTGTTCACAACTCATTTTAAATAATTTAACACCTATTTTATTAATATATTAGTCATTGCAGTAGTATTTAATATACAAACCAAGATTTCAACATTAATAGAATTCGATCAAACATTGAAAAGTCTTGAGATACTTTTAACTGAAGATGTCCTTAAAACCATAAAACTCGATTAGGATGCTTTTTATACAAAGCATGTAGCTAAATTTACATCAGCCTTTTAATTCTGGGCCATGACAACATAAACTTATAATTACCATCTTACAGTCCTATCGAATTTACATAACATAACAAGAAATAGGAGCAGGAGTAGGTCATAAGGTCCCTTGCTCTTGCTCCGCCATTTTATACGATCTTGGCTGATCCGATCATGGACTCGGGTCCACTTCCCTGACCGCTCCCCATAACCTCTTATTCCCTTATTGGTTAAGAAACTGTCTATCTCTGTCTTAAATTTATTCAATGTCCCAGCATCCACAGCTCTCTGAAGCAGCGAATTCCACAGATTTACAACACTCTGAGAAAAAATTTCTCATCTCAATTTTAAATGGGCGGCCCCTTATTCTAAGATTATGCCGCATCAGTGGAAACATTCTCTCTGCATCCACCTTGTCAAGCCCCCTCATAATCTTACAAGTTTCGATAAGATCACCTCTCAATCTTCTGAATTCCAATGAGTAGAGGCCCAACCTACTCAACCTTTTCTCATGGGTCAACCCCTTCATCTCCGGAATCAACCTAGTGAACCTTCTCTGAACTGCCTCCAAAGCAAGTATGTCCTTTCGTAAATATGGAAACCAAAACTGCACGCAGTATTCCAGGTGTGGCCTCACCAATACCTTGTATAACTGTGGCAAGACTTCCCTGCTTTTATACTCCATCCCCTTTGCAATAAAGGCCATAATTCCATTGGCCTTCCTGATCACTTGCTGTACCTGCATACTAACCTTTTGTGTTTCATGCACATGTACCCCCAGATATTCCCACTGTACTGCAGCACTTTGCAACCTTTCTCCGTTTAAATAATAACTTGCTCTTTGATTGTTTTTTCTGCCAAAGTGCATGACCTCACACTTTCCAACATTATACTCCATCTGCCAAATTTTTGCCCACTCACTAAGCCTGTCTGTCCTTTTGCAGATTTTTTCTGTCCTCCTCACACATTGCTTTTCCTCCCATCTTTGTATCATCAGAAGACTTGGCTACGTTTCACTCTGTCCATTCTTCCAAGTCGTTAATATAAATTGTAAATAGTTGGGGTCCCAGCACTGATCCCTGCGGCACCCCACTAGTTACCGAATGCCAACCCGAGAATGAACCATTTATGCCGACTCTGTTTTCTGTTAGTTAGCCAATCCTCTATCCATGCTAATATATTACCCCCAACCCCGTGAACCTTTATCTTGTGCAGTAACCTTTTTTGTGGCACCTTGTCAAATGCCTTCCGGAAGTCCAAATACACCACATAAACTGGTTCCCCTTTATTCACCCTGTTCGTTACACCCTCAAAGAATTCCAGCAAATTTGTCAAACATGACTTCCCCTTCATAAATCCATGCTGACTCTGCCTGACTGAATTATGCTTTTCCAAATGTCCTGCTACTACTTCTTTAATAATGGACTCCAACATTTTCCTACCCACAGATGTTAGGCTAACTAGTCTATAGTTTGCTGCTTTTTGTCTGCCTCCTTTTTTAAATAGGGGCGTTACATTTGCAGTTTTCCAATCTGCTGGGACCTCCCCAGAATCCAGGGAATTTTGGTAAATTACAACAATTGCATCCACTATTCCTGCCACTACTCAAGATCCTAGGATGCAAGCCATCAGGTCCAGGGGATTTATCTGCCTTTAGTCCCATTATCTTACTGAGTACCACCTCCTTAGTGATAATGATTGTTAAGTTCCTGCCCTCCATCACCTCCCCCCAAGCCCCTTGACTATCCACTGTTGGGATATTGTTAGTGTCGTCTGCTGTAAAGACTGATACAAAATATTTGTTACGAGTTTCTGCCATCTCCATGTTCCCCATTACTAATTCCTCGGTCTCCTCCTCTAAGAGACCAACATTTACTTTAGCGACTCTTTTCCTTTTTATATACCTATAGAAACTTTTGCTATCTGTGTTTATATTTTGTGCTAGTTTACTTTCATAGTCTCTTCCCTTTCTTTATTTTTTGTGTCATTCTTTGCTGGCTTTTAAAAGCTTCCCAATCTTCTGTCCTTCCACTAATTTTGGCCACTTTGTATGCCCTTGTTTTTAATTGGATATCGTCCTTTATTTCTTTCGTTGGCCACGGATGGTTATCTTTTCTCTTGCACCCTTTCCTCCTCACTGGAATATATTTTTCTTGAGTTGTGAAATATCTCCTTAAATGTACACCACTGTTCATCAACCATCCTACACTTTTTCTCCTCTATTAGACTAACTAACTTTTGATTAATTTAAATCATCTAAAATTGTGAGTTTAAATGTCTGATAACATGAGGAAATCGTGAAAGGGAATTAAATCCTTTCTAAATAGAAGCTGGGAAATAATTAAACAAACTACAAAAAGCTTTTAGGCTTTGACACACAGGCCCTGTTTTCAAACTGCGACTGCAAACGTGACACCAGGATGGTACGTTGCCTCCCTGGTGCCAGGATCAAGGATGTCACCAAACGGCTGCAGGGCAATCTGGGGGAAAGAGGGTGAACAGCCCCAGGTCGTGGTCCATATTGGGATCAATGACCTAGGTAGAAAGAGGGATGGGGTCCTGCAGGCAGAGTTTAGGGAGCTAGGAGAAAGATTAAAAAGCAGGACCTCAAAGGTAGTAATCTCCGGATTACTCCTAGTATCACGAGCTAGTGAGTACAGAAATAGGAGGATAGAGCAGATGAATGCGTGGCTGGAGAGATAGTGGAGGAGGGAGTGCTTTAGATTCCTGAGGCATTGGGAACGCTTCTGGGGGATGTGGGTCCTGTACAAGCCGGATGGGTTGCATCTCAACAGAGCTGAGACCAATATCCTCATGGTGGGGAGGGGGGGGGGGGGGCGGGGGTGGTTGCTGGTGCTGTTGGAGAGGGTTTAAACTAGCTTGGCAGGGGATGGGAACCTGAGAAGAGTCAGTAGGGAGGGGAGTAAAGCTGGAATTGGAAAGCAAAAATGTAGAAAGTGAATTTGAAGGACCGAGGAAACAAGCAGGAACAAATGGTAAAACAAATTTAAAAGCTCTTTGTCTTAATGCACGTAGCATTTGTAACAAGATAGATGAGTTGAAGACACAAATGGGTATGATCTGATAGCCATTACAGAGCCATGGTTGCAAGGTGACCTGGACTGGTAATTAAATATTATGGGGTAGTTGACAAATCTGAAGGACAGACAGAAAAGAAAAGGAGGTGGTGTAGCATTGTTAATAAAGGACGAGATCAGTGCGTTAGTGAGAAATGATAGATTATGAAAGTAAACTAGCATGAAATATAAAAACAAATACTAAGACTTTCTACAGGTACATAAAAAGGAAAAGAGTGGCTAAACTAAATGTTGGTCCAGTAGAGGATGAGACTGGTAGGAATTAATAATGGAGAACATGGAAATGGCAGAGATGTTGAACAAATATTTTGTATCGGTCTTCATGGTAGAAGACACTAAAAATATCCCAACAGTGGATAATCAAGGGGCTATAGGAAGGGAGGAACTTGATACACTCACTTTCACTAATGAAATAGTACTTGGTAAAATAATGGGACTAAAGGCAGACACGTCCCCTGGACCTGATAGCATGCATCCTAGGGTCTTGAGAAGTGGCTACAGAGATAGATTACAACCAATGCATCCACTATCCAAATTCCCTGGATTCTGGAGCGGTCCCAACAGATTGGAAAACCGCAAATGTAACGTCCCTATTTAAAAAGAGGCAGACAAAAAGCAGGAAACTATAGACCAGTTAGCCTAACATTTGTCATTGGGAAAATGCTGGAGTACATTATTAAGGAAGCAGTAGCGAGACATTTAGAAAAGCATAATTCAATCAAGCAGAGTCAGCGTGGTTTTATGAAAGGGAAATCATGTTTGACAAATTTGCTGGAGTTCTTTGAGGATGTAACGAGTAGGGTGGATAAAGGGGGAACCAGTGGATGTGGTGTATTTAGATTTCCAGAAGGCATTTGATCAGGTGCCACATAAGAGGTTTCTGCACAAGATAAAAGCTCACGGGATTGGGGGTATTTGATTAGCATGGATAGAGGATTCGCTAACTAACAGAAAACCGAGTCGTGATAAATGGGTCATTTTCTGGTCGGCAAACAGTGACTAGTGAGGTGCCGCAGGGATTGGTGCTGGGTCCTCAACTATTTACAATCTATATTAATGACTAGGATGAAGGGACCAAGTGTAATATAGCCAAGTTTGCTGCTGATACAATGATGGGTGGGAAAGCAAATTGTGAGGACACAGATAATCTGCAAAGGGGTATAGACAGGCTAAGTGAGTGGGCAACAATTTGGCAGATGGAGTATACTGTGGGAAAATGTGAGGTTATCCACTTTGGCAGAAATAATAGAAAAGCAAATTATAATTTAAATGGAAAAAAAGTTGCCAAGTACAGAGAGACCTGGGGGTCCTTGTGCATAAAACATAAAAAGTTAGTATGCAGGTACAAAAGTGATCAGGAAGGCAAATGGAATATTGGTCTTTATTGCAAGGGGGATAGAGTATAAAAGCAGCAAAGTCCTGCTACAACTGTACAGGATGTTGGTAAGGCCACACCTGGAGTACTGCGTATAGTTTTGGTCTCCGTATTTAAGAAAGGATATACTTGTATTGGAGGCTGTTCAGAGAAGGTTCACGAGGTTGATTCCAGAGATGAGGGTGATGATTTATGAAGATAGGTTGGGGCCTATACACACTGGAGTTCAGAAGAATGAGATATGAACTTATTGGAACATATAAGATAATGAGGGGGCTCGTCAAGGTGGATGCAGAGAGGATATTTCCACATATGGGGGAAACTAAAACTAGGGGACATAGTCTCAGAATAAGGGGCCACCCATTTAAAACTGATGAGGAATTTCTTCTGAGGGTTGTAAATCTATGGAATTCTCTGCCCTGGAGAACTGTGGAGGCTGGGTCATTGAACATATTTAAGGCGGAGATAGACAGATTTTTGAGCGATTAAGGGAGTAAAGGGTTATGGGTAGTGGGCAGGGAAGTGGAGCTGAGCCCAAGATCAGATCAGCCATGATCTTGTTGAATGGCGGAGCAGGCTCGAGGGGCCAAATGTCATACTCCTCCTCCTATTTCTTCTGTTCTTATTTTCTTTTCTTTTCTTTTAAAGTTTGTATCCACTCAGACTCAAACCAGTGTCTCATTGTTATGGACTGTAGCATAAACCTAGCTCAACATTAATACAATTTTCCACATCACCCCATCCCTTATGCTGAGCAACTTCTCGGTCTTTTGGCTAAGATCAAGTGTAGTATCTGTTCTTATCAGTTTAATATCCCCTATGGGGACATGATATTGAATTGATTTTTGGACAGGGAGCTGGATCAGGGGCATGCCTGGTATTGCAATATTTCCAGGAACGGTGCAACTTCGCCTCTCGGCCTTTTGGCCTAAGATCAAACACATTGGCGCAAAGTGATCTTTGGCGTTAGAGTTGATCTAGAACGAAATTGGATTTTAAAAAAACAGGCTTCTTGTGCCGGTTTGCATCAGACGTAAACATTTTCAGGGTAATTAATGTGCCGTAGGTAGGCAATTAGTCCAGCTTTTCGGCAGCACGTTGATTTGAATGAACAGCTGAAATGTGCAGCGAAGCCTATCTGCAGTCGGAACTTGACCGATTGCAAGTTCAGGATTTAGCGCATGTAGTCAGTTTCAAAGGCGATTATGAAGGCGTACTCTGAGTATAGCGTCACATCAATTGTGAATTCAGGGCCCTTAATTATGACAATGCAGCATTCCTACAGTACTGCATATATTGTCAGTCTAGATTATCGGTTGAAATCCCTGCAATGGAATCTGAACCCACAACCTCAGGAGGGAGTATTACAAAGCAAGATAGGCTGACAACATTGCTACACTTTCGAGGAATTCTAGTTTAAAGGTACCAAATATTAATTGCTAGTGTGTTTAAAAAAAATATAGGGCCAGATCTTGCTGGACATCTCATGGCATGCCCTGTAAGACTTTTCTCTGCACCCTTCAACTCAAAAACAAACACACACAAAAATTCCACCGTAACTTGCTGGAAGTGCGAGCTGGTAATGGCGTGGCAAGAGCGACTGAGACCTTGGTGAACGCCAAAACCATCAGTGAATCTCCTTAACCAATGAGATTTAAGGATTGTAAAAGAAACCAGCAACAACTGAGAAGGAGGGTGAATTGGAGTCAAATCAGGTATAATAAGAAAAAAAAAAGAGGGAAATAAGGATTGGATTAAGAGAGAAAAAAGAAACAGGAAAAGTAAGAAAAAAAAAACTTAAATTTGAAATTTGTCTTTTTTGTTTTAAATGTCCAAGAACAATTTACCACCTGCAGGAATGACACGCCACAATTTAAATTGTTAAATTTCTGGGCCAGAGATGTTACATTAATAATTATCATGTTCTTTCTTTCTTTCGTATGATAATAGCCAGCAAATCAAATGTCAATATCTAAGTCCGATATCAAACAAAGCAAATCATGTTGTTAAAAAGATACTTGCACTGTTGATTACCAGACTTCACTTTCTGTGGCGAGTTTAATGGACAATTAATGTGCTAATCCAGCAAGTTCTTAAAAATAATGGGGAGGCCAAGGGCGTGATGTCATTTGTACAAAGCAAACAGCGGTGAGGCGTAAATCGACGAGCAAGTTCTGGAAATACACAGCTAATGGGGTATCTCTTAATCCCCTGGCCGATTGGCACATTAATAACGGTGTGCGTTGTTAACGTGCCGTTATTTTTCCAGCAAGATCCTGCCCATAGTTACCCATATTGATGGTTAATTTGTAAAGTAAGATGTCTATGAAGTGACTCTCGGGAAGACATGGTAAAGTAACGATTCTTCGAATCAAAAAAGAAATACTAAAACAATTCAAAAAGACAAGTAACCATGCTTTTCTTAACCCTTTTAGATAAAGGAAAAAAATATATTTTTGAACCTATTTAATTAAACTTATTTCGAAAGCTTGTTGTACATATGATAGAAATTTGATGCTTGCATAAGCAAAAGCATTGAAATTTATTATTGATGGGATGGATTCATGAGTAATTTTGGTTAGGAATGAAATGTCTCTGCAACTTTTGCAATATTTGCCAGTGAGTTACAGAAGTATTTGACCAGCAAGATAGAATGGCCCCAAGTTTCGCCATGATTTGCTCCTGATTTTTAGGAGCAACTGGTGTAGAACGGAGTATCTTAGAAATCGGAATTCTCGCCATTTAGTTTGCTCCAGTTCTAGTCAGTTAGAACAGTTTAACATTGGAGCAGAATTTTTTTTTCAAAAGGGTGCGTGTCCGGCCATTTACGCCTGTTTTCAAAGTTTCGTCAGTGAAAACTTACTCCAAACTAACTTAGAATGGAGTAAGTGAAGATTTTTGTACGCTTGAAAAAACCTTGTATACACTTTAGAAAATCAGACGTAGGTTACAAATCAGGCGTAGGGTATGGGGTGGGGGGGGGTTTAAAGGGAAGTTTACAAACATTAAACACTTCAGTTTTACAAATAAAGAGCCATCATTAATAATAAATGATAAAAACCAATAAATCAACCAATAAATCAATCAAAAAAAATTAATAAATAATTTTTAAAAAATCAATAAATAAAACATTTTCTACTTACCGACTGCAACACCGGGAAGCCCCCCCCCCCCCCCCCCCAGTGTGTCTCTGTCAGTGTCTCTATCTCTCTCTCTGTCTGTGTGTGTGTCTCATTTTCTGTCTCAGTGTCTGTGTTTCTGACAGCGAGGGGAGAGGGGGGGGAGCAGAGGGAGGGATGTGGGAGAAGGGGGTGGGGAAGGGAAAAGGGGGTGGGGGAGAGAAAAGGACATGGGGGTGGGGGAGGGAAAAGGGGGTGGGGGAAGGAGAAGGGGGAGGGAGGCTGAATGGGCCGGGCCCGAGACTTCGGGCAGGGCCCGTCCCCAGCACCAGATTTATAGGTAGGTGGCGTTGGGTGGGCGGGAGCGCGGGTCGGGGTGGTGGGAGGTCGGTTCGATTCGGGTCGGGGGGAGGGAGGTCAGGTCGGGTCCAGTCGGGGGCGGGGGGGGGGGGGGGGAGGAGCGGGTGTCGGGTCCGGTTCGGAGGCGGTGGTGGGGGGGGGGGAAGGTGGGAGTCGGGTTGGGTCCAGTCCGGGGGCAGGGGGAGCGGGAGTCGGGTTGGAGTCTGGGGGCGTCGGGGCGGGAGTCGGGGCGGTGTCTGGTCCGGTCCGGGGGCGGGAAGCGGGAGTCAAGTCGGGTCAGGAGGAAGCAGGAGCTGGCTGTGGGAGGAGCCTTATTCACGCAGCCCCAGTGAGGCCATTCGGCCAGGGCTAGAGGCTGCGTGGTTCGGCCCCTCCCACGCAGTTTTGGGCACCTGGAGCTACTGCACATGCACGCCCACTGTAGCGCGCATGTGCAGAGGTCCCGGCACTGTTTTCAGCGCAGGGACTTGGCTCCGCCCCCTGCAGCTCATGCTGCGCTGCGCCGAGCTGCAAACGACCTGCAGGGAGCTGGAGAATCTGGAAGTTTTTTTTAGGCGCACTTTGTGGCGCGAAAATCGGGCGTCCAGGTCAGGACTGCGCCGTTCTTGGCGCGGCTCGAAACTTGGGCCCAATATCTCCAAGTAAATGTGTAACACTCTAGCAATATTATTCTGCACTGGCTTTCATAACACACATTTTTATGCTATTGTGTATAGATGGTATAGTGAATGCATTCAAGAAGTATTTGGGCAATCTGGTTTGACCATAACATTTATGGGTGTATAATTTAGGTAGTATTCCTAGTGTCATTAATTCATTTAGTTGTAGGACATTCTGTAACAAGAATTGAAAACATGACAATCAGCTTAGTGAATAGCCAACATCACATAAAACTATTAGACGTTGAGATTCTGTAGTCAGGCTAAGTTTTGTTGACGTGGAACTTATAAAGAAAGCATTTAGGTCTGCAGCTGATGCTGTGATAGTACTATTCTGCCAGTGCAGACATTGGCTTCATTTAAAGCAGTTGTTCCTAGGTTACCACTCATTGGCTGCGCACATCAGTATCAGTAGAGTGTGCCAGGAAGCACTGATTCTGACTGGTAAATACCCACAAATGCAAAAGTAGCCTACCAACAGAGATTCTTGCTCTCTAGGAACTCCTGAAGACATGACTTGACTTTTTTCACTTACTGCAACTCCATTACTGATGTTGATGATGGCAGGCAGCTCTATTGTCTATATGTAGGGCTGCAGGTTTCAGCACAGGTTGGTTCACCTGAAACCAGTGATTTCATTTCTGAGCTTCCAGATGCTCATCTTTAATGCTGAGCAGTAGTATTTCCTCCGGGGCCTTAATGGATAGGAGAGCTAATTTCAAGCCTATTCATAGAACCGTAGAAATTTACAGCGCAGAAGGAGGCCATTTCGGCCCATCGTGTCCGCGCCGGCCGACAGAGCTGCAAGGCCCTTGGTCAGCAGCCCTGAAGGTTATATATAAATCAATGAACAGTGGCGGAAAGAGCACCGAGCCCAACCAATCCGCCCCACACAACTGCGACACCCTTACACTGAAACATTCTACTCTCCACCCCAACAGGAGCCATGTGATCTCCTGGGAGAGGCAAAACCCAGACCAATTTAGGGAAAAAAATCTGGGAAAATTCCTTTCCGACCCATCCAGGCGATCGAAACTAGTCCAGATCATCACCCTGGCTATATTCAATCCCCTGCAGTACTTACCATTATATCTGCGCTGGCCAACAAGAGGTTACCCAGTCTAATCCCAATTACCAGCTCTAGGTCCGCAACCCTGCAGGTTACGGCACTTTAAGTGCCCATCCAACCATCTCTTAAAAGTGGTGAGGGTTTCTGCATCCACCACTCTTCCAGGCAGTGAGTTCCAGATCCCCATAACCCTCTGCATAAAGAAGCCCCCCCCCCGCCGAAATCCCCTCCAAACCAACCACCTTAAAACTATGCCCCCTCGAAATAGACCCCGCCACCAATGGAAATAGGCCCTTTCTATCCACTATGTCCAGGCCCCTCAATATCTTGTACACTTCAGTGAGATCTCTCAATCTCCTCTATTCCAATGAGAACAAACCCAGCCTATCCAATCTGTGATCATGATCATGAAACTTGAATTTCATTTTGAATGATAGTGTCTGCATTATTGTCCAGTGGCGATTCAGTTGCCAGAGTCTAGCTTAATGCACTTAGGGGACATGTCAACTGAACAAGATTTTCGGGCTTTCAACTTTTTTTTTGCCGCATGGCTCGTCAATAGGATTATTTGGGAAGATGTGATTTAGACTATTGTGTTTATCAAGGCCTGGTAGCTTATAAAGGAATCCTGAAGCCCTATTTATGGAGATAAATACAAACTTGTTTCAGGGTCACCTGGAAAGTGTGTGAAGTTGTTGAGACACTGTCTCGGATGCTTTTCCTCCATAAAGATAATGGATAATATTTGTATGTCGACATTTTCATAACTGAGGAATACCACATGGGTAATTTTCTTTGGGTATTCTATAAACAGGGAGCCCAAATAGCAACTGTGACAGTGGCATGGAGGATTTACATGATTGCAACAGTTTAAGGGAGCAGAATTAACAACAGTTAACTTCATCATTAACTGAAAATACTTCAGCTGTGAGTATATTTATTCAGTTTTCCTTTACCATTGGGCACAGCAACTCTTCCAAGCCAATCCCCAAATCATCACTCATTATTTAAACAAAATGTTTAAAAGATTGAGACATTACAGATTTAAAATTAAAGGAATGTTTGTTTATTCTTTATGGTGTTTTTAATTAAAAGCTTATGTTGTTAGTCCTTTAGAAAGATGGACAGCTTTATAACTTATTTGTAGGATATTGGCTGACAAATGCAGAGATGGAACCTCCCTCTATTGAGTCCGAAGTTGGTACCAGAGTAGTATGCTTAATTTAAATAAAAAGTAAATGGCCAAGATTTTGCTGTCAGTAGCAAACGAATGGCGCTAGCCATTCATTACACTTACACTTGTCCACAGACTTTTGTCTGGGCTTTGCACTGTGACTTAATTAGCGAGTCAAAACAGCGCAGCACTATAGATGGGATCTGGGACCTTTGTGAACATGGCAAGCAACAGTGTGTCTCCTTAACCAATCAGATTGAAGGATCCTTACTGAGGCATGCAGGACAGGATTTTAGCCAAGAGGTGCGTTCTGTTAATTTTTTTTCTGTTGGGTCCTGCCCACAGGCAGCCTGATTGGCAGGTTGGAGGCCTTTCGGGCAGGAAGCCTAACTCACAAGATCACAGCCTACGAGAGCAGGTAGGTGTAGTGGGGGAGTGAAAGATTGTAGCTGGGTGTCCTAATCGCAGGCGGCTCCCGATGGTGGCGTGGTAAAATTTACAGGGTAGCATGTTGGGTCTGGACGAAACAATCCTGTTCCTCCTGGCCCACAAGCAGTGCTGTAAAGGCACTCGCCTTTATAGATTCAGCCTTTCCTCCTTTCAACTGCCGGGTTTCCCGACACCTGAGAAACCCGGTCGAAATTAGTTCAAAAAAAAATAAAATGACTTAACATTAAGGCAGGCAGCCTCATTATAATATTTAAATGCCCTCTTCTTCACCCCCCCCCCCCCCTTTGCTAACCCCTCATCCTGCCTCCGTTAAAACCAGAAGTGGATGGGTTCATGGTGGGTTAGATTTCTGTTTTAGATTTTTTTCATTTTCACTCCCGTTTTGGGGAGTTGAGATTCAGCCTGCAGAGTAAACCAGGAAGCGTAAGTTAGAATATTTAATTAAATGCAAGTGTAGTGTAGTGTAACAAAATTTGCAGATGACACAAAGATTAGTGGGAAAGCGGGTTGTGTAGAGGACAGAGGTTGCAAAGCGATTTAGATAGGTTAAGTGAATGGGCTAAGGTTTGGCAGATGGAATACAATGTTGGAAAATGTGAGGTCATCCACCTTGGGGGGGGGGGGGGGGGGAAACAGTAAAAGGGAATATTATTTGAATGGGGAGAAATTACAACATGCTGCGGTGCAGAGGGACCTGAGGGTCCTTGTGCATGAATCCCAAAAAGTTAGTTTGCAGGTGCAGCAGGTAATCAGGAAGGCGAATGGAATGTTGGCCTTCATTGCGAGAGGGATGGAGTACAAAAGCAGGGAGGTCCTTCTGCAACTGTATTAGGGTATTGGTGAGGCCGCACCTGGAGTACTGCGTGCAGTTTTGGTCACCTTACTTAAGGAAGGATATACTAGCTTTGGAGGGGGTACAGAGACGATTCACTAGGCTGATTCCAGAGATGAGGGGGTTACCTTATGATGATAGATTGAGTAGACTGGGTCTTTACTCCTTGGAGTTCAGAAGGATGAGGGGTGATCTTATAGAAACATTTAAAATAATGAAAGGGATAGACAAGATAGAGGCAGAGAGGTTGTTTCCACTGGTCGGGGAGACTAGAACTAGGGAGCACAGCCTCAAAATACGGGGGAGCCAATTTAAAACCAAGTTAAGAAGGAATTTCTTCTCCCAGAGGGTTGTGAATCTGTGGAAGTCTCTGCCCAAGGAAGCAATTGAGGCTAGCTCATTGAATGTATTCAAGTCACAGATAGATAGATTTTTAACCAATAAGGGAATTAAGGGTTACGGGGAGCGGGCGCGGGTAAGTGGAGCTGAGTCCACGGCCAGATCAGCCATGATCTTGTTGAATGGCAGAGCAGGCTCGAGGGGCTAGATGGCCTACTCCTGTTCCTAATTCTTATGTTCTTATGTGATGCCTCTTTTTAAAAAAAAAAAAATGGAATTTTCAGTGCCAGAGATATTGTTTGACAGTAATTAAGACCAACAACATTGTTAAATATTCACTCGCTTGATTGGACAAGCCCTAACTTTGTCTGCTGTGTTTAGTGGGTAAGTATCAAAAATTTGTGTGAATGCCGAAACACTTTGTGAGATTCTGTTAGTGAAGCTTCTGGGGAAGCAGGGCAACTTGGACAGCAACTTCCTGATTTCCGTGTTTTACTGCGCTTGTCTGGATGCCAGAAGTTGCTGCCTGAATTACTCCTTAAGGGTGAGCGCTGATGGGGCAAATGGCTGGTGATGGAGTCCTTGCTGCCTTGACTATTAAAACTACTGACGAACCGCCACACTGAAGTGGAGAGAAAATACAAGGAGGCTCATGGGTTGCTTGCAGAGGGGCCAGATGCCCAAGGTGCCAGTGCAGTTTTTTGTATTATAAAGAAGTGCTCTAATGTCTGGACAGATGTTTGAGGTCCTACTCTACATCTTTGAAATGTCAAATATCATTTGCTGTGTGTTTTTCACTTTTCCATTCAAAAAGGGGACCCATGATATTGCAGAGAAGTGACTAAAGCAGTTGCATAGCAAAGCGGAGTTGTGGATCAAGGAGACATTAACAAGACTTTTTCTTAAATAATTTCACTTCTGGTTTAGAGACTAGGAGATTGCCTTGAACGCACCACTAGCACAGGCTTTTAAGTTCTTTAATGGCAAACAAGGGTCTGTCCTCATTCAGATTCCCAGTCATCCTCAAGGGGAAGTTTGCTGGGTTAAGGTAGGAAGAGGCACAGAAAAAGGTTTTGGGCCATCATGTTGCCAGTGTACTTCAGGGAGGACCATAGGACTGTCCAGTCAAGGCAAGGCAGAGTTGTGGATCAAGGAGATATTGACTCGACTTTTTCTTAAAGACTTCGCTTGAGACCCTCCCTGGACAGTTCTATGGTCCTCTGAGGTACATTGGGTCCCTGCCAACATGATGGCCAAAGCCTTTTTCTGTGTCTCTTCCTACCCTAACCCAGCAAGCTTCCCCTTGAGGATGACTGGGAATCTGAACGGGGAAAAACCCTTGCCTGCCATTAAAGAACTTAAAGCCTGTGCTTGGGGTGCTCTCAAGGCAATCTCCTTGTCTCTAAACCAGAAGTGAAATTCTGCTTGCGGGAAAAGAGAGGCAAGGGGCTTCCCTGTAGGCTGCCTTAGAGTTGCTACTTGCTTCACAGTGCTGTGCAAGTTCTGAAAACTCCTTTCACATGCATACATAGCACGTTGAAATAATGCTGCTGTATGCATTCTACCAGGATGTTATAAGAGGCAAGGGACGAAATAGTGGAGACTCTCATTTTCCAATCCTCGCTGGCTACAGGCATGGTGCTGGAGGACTGCTAACGTTGTGCCATTGTTTAAAAGGGAGAAGGGGATAGACTGAGTAATTACAGGCCAGTCAGCGTAATCTTGGTGATGAGAAAATTATTGGAAAAAATTCTGAGGGACAGTATAAATCGGGATTTAGAAAGTCATGGATTAATCAAGGACAGTCAGCATGGATTTATTAAGGGAAGGTTATGTCTGACTGACTTGATTTAATTTTTTGAGGTGGTAACAAGGAGGGTCAATGAGGGTAGCACATTTAATGTAGCCTACATGGATTTTAGCAAGACTTTTGACGAGGTACCATATGGCAGGTTGGTCAAAAAAGTAAAAGCCCATGGGATCTAAGGGAAAGTGGCAAGTTGGATCCAAAATTGGCTCAGTGGCAGGAAGCAAAGGGTAATGGTCGACAGGTGTTTTTGTGACTGGAAGGTTGTTTCCAGTGGAGTTTCACGGGGCTCACTACTAGGACCCCTGCTTTTTGTGGTATATAATCAGTGAATTAGACTTCAATGTAGGGGGCTTGATTAAGAAGTTTGCAGATGATACAAAAATTGGTGTGTGGTTGATAATGCGGAAGATAGCTGTAGACTGCAGGAAAATATCAGTGGACTGGTCAAATGGAGAGAAAAATGGTAAATAAATTTCAATCCAGAGAAATGTGAGGTAATGCATTTGGGGAGGGCTAACAATGTAAGAACATATAAAATAAATGGTAGGATACTGAGAAATCTAGAGGGACTTTGGAGTGCATGTCCACAGATCCCTAAAGGTAACAGGGCAGGTAGATAAGGTGGTTAAGAAGGCATTTAGGATACTTTCCTTTATTAGCCAGTGCATAGAATATAAGAGCAGAGAGGTTATGTTAGAACTGTATAAAATGCTTGTTAGGCTACAGCTAGAGTACTGCTTGCAGTTATGGCACCACATTACAAGAAAGATGTGATTGCACTAGAGAGGGTACAGAGGAGGCTTGCGAGGATGTTGCCAAGACTGGAGAATTTTAGATGAGGAAAGGTTGGATAGACTGCGGTTGTTTTCTATGGAACAGAGGAGGCTGAAGAGAGACTTAATTGAGGGGCCTAGATAGAGTGGATAGGAAGCACCCATTTCCCCTAGCAGAGTTGTCAATAGCCAGGGGGCATAGATTTAAAGTAATTGGTAGAAGGATTGGAGGGGAGTCTGGAATGCGCTGCTTGAAAGGGTGGTACAGGCAGAAACCCTCATCACATTTAAAAAGTACTTGGATGTGCACTTGAAGTGCCGTAACCTGCAAAGCCACAGATCAAGGATTGGAAAGTGGGATTAGGCTGGAGATATCTCTTTTGATCAGTGCAGACACAATGGGCCGAATGGTCTCATTCTGTGCCGTAAATTTCTATGATTCCATATAGCGAAATCTGAAGATTCTTAAAGGACTGAATGAACTTCTATTGCAGCTTGGTATGAAACTCAGGGTCCCAATCAGCTGCCTGTCTGGCCATACCCTCCCTTCTTGCTTTTATTGCTCATTTGATGTCATTTCCATTCACTCCTTCACATTGGTGCTTGGTGTTTCACTTAGTGCTCCCTACTGATTTCCCCTGGTTCATGTTTTTGTGCTGGTGCTTTAATGTAGAGTGCTTAACAGTTGCTCATGTGATGGGAATGCTGCTTCCTTCTCCTTTTCATCCCACATTTCCTCTTCATCCCACATTTCCTCTTCCCTGGTGCCAGCTTCCTTCTCTTGGGAGAGTCCTGTGCAAAGAGAAAAGAAACATGTGTTAACATAGAATACATAGTACAGGCATTCTTTCTTTTCGTGGCCAGCATTCATAGAAGCCTACCTTTCACTCTTAAACTCAAACTTTTTGTGCAGTTGCTCTTGTGATCAATAGATGTGGAAGAGTTCTCCATAAATCGCCATTTTCTGCTGCACCTAGAGGTATCAGTCGAAGCTCAGTGGTAGGACTTTTACCTCTGAGTCAGAAGGTTGCAGGTTCAAGTCCCACTCCAGAGACATGAACACAAAATCTAGGCTGACACTCGTTCCAGTGCAGTACTCTGGGAGTGCTGCACTGTTGGAGGTGCCGTCATTCAGATGAGATGTCTGCCCTCCTATGGCACACTTTCAAAGAAGAACAGGGGAGTTCTCCCCAGTGTCCTGGCCAATATTTACCGCTCAATCAACATCACTAAAATCAGAAAATCTGGTCATTATCACATTGCTGTTTCTGGGATCTCGCTGTACACAAATTGGCTGCCGCATTTCCTACATTACAACAGTGACTGCGCTAAAGCAATCTGGGATGTCCCGAGGTTGAAAATACACCAGATAAATGCAAGTCTTTTATCTTTCCTCCAACAGCAAGACTTCCATGGCCTCTTCAGTTAATAAGGCTCTTGTCTGGATGAGCACTAACATGTTCTTTACCCAGCAGTCAGTCTCCACCCAAAGTAATTTCCAGCGCATGTAAAAAGAAACAAAAATGCGCAGGGTCTTTGGGCAAATTTTCCAACCCCATGGAACCCAACAGGTTGGACCATCATACAAATAGCACGGGTGTGTGCACACCAACACTTCTAAAGTACTTAATTGGCTGTAAAGCGCTTTGGGATGTCCTGCAGCTGAAAATACATGAGATAAATACAAGTCTTTTATCTTTCCCCCTCCAGCCAGTCACTGTTGTAATGTAGGAAAAGCAGCAGCCAATTTGTGCACAGCAAGGTCCCACAAACAGCAATGTGATGATGACTAGATTTTCTATGGGCAATTGTTTGGCCTGGCCTTACTGTAGAAACAGCCCTATTACGATAGAAGGGTTACTCTGTTGCTCCAGAGCTATGCATACATATCGCAATTGGCCATTAATAAAATGCAGTGCTGTTTTGAATGGTATAGAACTGAAAGCCTTTAAGTTTGATATTGAGCTGCTAACCATTTCAGATTAATTAGAATATCTCGGCAGTCAATCAGATTCCTAAAAGTTCCCTTTGCAATATGAGCCAGAAAAATTTGTATAAGAACATAAATAGGAGCAGGAGTAGGACATTTGGCCCCTTGCGCCTGCTCCACCATTCAATAAGATTATGCTTGAACTTCTACCTCAACTCCACTTTCTTCATATCCCTTGATTCCCTTAATATCCAAAAATCTATCGATCTCTTGCCTTAAATATACTCAACAACTGAGCCTCCACAGCCCTCCGGGGGTAGAGAATTCTAAAGATTCCCCACACTCCTGCGTGATGAAATTTCTCCTCCTCTCAGTCCTTAATGACCGACCCCTTATTCTGAGTCTGTGACCCCCTGGTTCTAAACTCCCTGGCCAGAGGAAACATCCTCCCTGCATTTACTCTTTACCCTTGGATAACTAAGGAAATAAAGGAGAATATCAAATTAAAAACCAATGCGTATAAGGTGGCCAAGGTTAGTGGGAAACTAGAAGATTGGGAAAATTTTAAACAGCAGCAAAGAATGACTAAGAAAGCAGTAAAGAAAGGAAAGATAGATTACGAAGGTAAACTTGCGCAATACATTAAAACAGATAGCAAAAGCTTTTACAGATATATAAAATGGAAAAGAGTGACTAAAGTAAATGTTGGTCCCTTAGAAGATGAGAAGGGGGATTTAATAATGGGAAATGTGGAAATGGCTGAGACCTTAAATAATTATTTTGCTTCGGTCTTCACAGTGGAAGACACAAAAACCATGCCAAAAATTGCTGGTCATGGGAATGTGGTAAGGGAGGACCTTGAGACAATCACTATCACTAGGGGGGTAGTGCTGGACAGGCTAATGGGACTCAAGGTAGACAATTCCCCTGGTCCTGATGAAATGCATCCCAGGGTATTAAGAGATGGCGGAAGTTATAGCAGATGCATTCGTTATAATCTACCAAAATTCTCTGGACTCTGGGGAGGTACCAGCGGATTGGAAAGCAGCTAATGTAACGCCTCTGTTTTTAAAAAAAAAAAGGGGGCAGACAAAAGGCAGGTAACTATAAGGCCGGTTAGTTTAATATCTGTAGTGGGGAAAATGCTTGAAACTATCATTAAGGAAGAAATAGCGGGACATCTAGATAGGAATAGTACAATCAAGCAGACACAACATGGATTCATGAAGGGGAAATCATGTTTTAACTAATTTACTGGAATTCTTTGAGGATGTAACGAGCATGGTAGATAGAGGTGTACCGATGGATGTGGTGTATTTAGATTTCCAAAAGGCATTCGATAAGGTGCCACACAAAAGGTTACTGCAGAAGATAAAGGTACGCGGAGTCAGAGGAAATGTATTAGCATGGATAGAAAATTGGCTGGCTAACAGAAAGCAGAGAGTCGGGATAAATGGGTCCTTTTCGGGTTGGAAATCGGTGGTTAGTGGTGTGCCACAGGGATCGGTGCTGGGACCACAACTGTTTACAATATACATAGATGACCTGGAAGAGGGGACAGAGTGTAGTGTAACAAAATTTGCAGATGACACAAAGATTAGTGGGAAAGTGGGTTGTGTAGAGGACACAGAGGCTGCAAAGAGATTTAGATAGGTTAAGCGAATGGGCGAAGGTTTGGCAGATGGAATACAATGTCGGAAAATGTGAGGTCATCCACCTTGGGGGGAAAAAAAACAGTAAAAGGGAATATTATTTGAATGGGGAGAAATTACAACATGCTGCGGTGCAGAGGGACCTGAGGGTCCTTGTGCATGAATCCCAAAACGTTAGTTTGCAGGTGCAACAGGTAATCAGGAAGGCAAATAGAATGTTGGCCTTCATTGCGAGAGGGATGGAGTACAAAAGCAGGGAGGTCCTGCTGCAACTGTACAGGGTATTGGTGAGGCCACACCTGGAGTACTGTGTGCAGTTTTGGTCACCTTACTTAAGGAAGGATCTACTAGCTTTGGAGGGGGTACAGAGACGATTCACTAGGCTGATTCCAGAGATGAGGGGGTTACCTTATGATGATAGATTGAGTAGACTGGGTCTTTACTCCTTGGAGTTCAGAAGGATGAGGGGTGATCTTATAGAAACATTTAAAATAATGAAAGGGATAGACAAGATAGAGGCAGAGAGGTTGTTTCCACTGGTCGGGGAGACTAGAACTAGGGGGCACAGCCTCAAAATACAGGGGAGCCAATTTAAAACCGAGTTGAGAAGGAATTTCTTCTCCCAGAGGGTTGTGAATCTGTGGAATTCTCTGCCCAAGGAAGCAATTGAGGCTAGCTCATTGAAATGTATTCAAGTCACAGATAGATAGCTTTTTAACCAATAAGGGAATTAAGGGTTACGGGGAGCGGGCGGGTAAGTGGAGCTGAGTCCACGGCCAGATCAGCCATGATCTTGTTGAATGATGGAGCAGGCTCGAGGGGCTAGATGGCCTACTCCTGTTCCTAATTCTTATGTTCTTATTTTAAGGCCAGTAAGAATTTTGTATGTTTCAATGAGATCACCTCTCATTCAAATATAGGCCTAGTCTACTCAATGTCTCCTCATAGGACAATATCCCATCCCAGGAATCAGTCTAGTCAACCTTTGTTGCACTCCCTCTGTGGAAAATATATTCTTCCTTGGGTAAGGAGACCAAAACCTTACCCAATACTCCAGATGTGATTTCACCAAGTTCCTATATAATTGCAGTAAGATGTCTTTACTCTTGTACTCAAATCCTCTTGTAATAAAGGCCAATATACCATTTGCTTTCCTAATTCCTGTATCCTGGTGATTAGTGTACAAAAACATCCAGGTCCCTCTGAACACCAACATTTCTCAATCTCTCATCACCATTTAAAAAAAAATACTCTGCATTTCTATTTTTCTTACCAAAGTGGATAACTTCACATTTCTCCACATTAAATTCCATTTGCCATGTTCTTGTCCACTCACTTAGCCTGTCTATATCCCCTTGAAGCCTCTGCATCCTCCTCACAATTTATATTCCCATCTAGTTTTGTATCAACAACAAACTTGGATATATTACATTTGGTCCCCTCATCCAAATCATTGATGTAGATTGTGAATAGTTTGAGGCCCAAGCACTGACCCTTGTGGTACCTCACTAGTTACAGCCTGCCAACCCGAAAATGACCCGTTTATCCCTACTCTCTGTTTTTCTGTCCATTAACTCATCCTCAATCCATGCCAATTTATTACCCCAATCCCATGAGCCCTAATTTTGTTTCATAACCTCTTGTATGGCACCTTATTAAATGCCTTCTGAAAATCCAAATGCACCCCATCCACTGGTTCCCCCTGATCTATTCTGCTCATTACAACCTCAAAACACTCAACAATTTCGTCGAACCTGATTTCCCTTTCATAAATCCTATTTTTATTTTCTAAGTGCTCTGTTACCACATCATTAATAATAGATTTTCCCTATTACTGATGTCAGGCTTAAATGGTCTGTAGTTCCCCATTTTCTCGCTCTCTCCTTTCTTAAATTGTGGGGTTACATTTCTTACGATCCAATCCACGGGAACCGTTCTAGAATCTATGGAATTTTGGAAGATGATAACCAATGCATCCACTATCTCTATAGCCACTTCTTCTAAAACCCTAGGATGTAGGCCATCAGGTCCAGGGGATTTATCTGCTTTCCGTCCCACTAATTTCTCCAGTACAATTATTTTTTACCAATATTAATTTCTTTCAATTCCTCATTCTCGCGAGACCCTTGGTTCTCCACTATTTCTAGGAAGTTTTTTGAGTCTTCCGTGAAGACAAGACACAGTATTTGTTTAATTTCCATGCCATTTCCTTATTCCCCATTATAAATTTCTCCTGTCTCAGCTTGTAAGGGACCCACGTTTACTTTTGCTAATCCTTTCCTTTTTTATATACTTATAGATGCTTTTACAGTGTGTTTTTATGGCTTGCTAACTTACTCATTCTATTTTCCATTTCTTCATCAATTTCTTGATCCTTCTTTGCTAAATTCTAAAATATTTCCAATCCTCAGGCTTGCTGTTCTTTTTGGCAACATTATGAGCCTCTTCCTTTGATCTAATACTATCTTTAACTTATCTTGTTAACCACGGTTGGACCACTTTTCCTGTGGGATTTTTATGCCTCCAAGGAATATTTGTTGTCAATTATGTATTAATTATTTAAATGCTAGCCATTACTTGTCTACCATCACATCTTTTAATATAGTTTTCCAATCTACGTTAGCCAACTCTCCCCTTATACCTACGTAGTTGACTTTGTTTAGATTTAAGACCCTAATTTTGGATTTAACTAAATCACTTTTAAACTCTATCATGCTCACTCTTCCCTAAAAGCCCCTTTACTACAAGGTTATTAACCATTCCTCATTGCACAATACTAGAAAGATGAGGGCAATGATGAATATATTTCTTTCTATGAATTCTGAAACCATCTAGTTACGATAGCAAAAATAACTTTCTGGACATTTCCTCTTGAATGATATGGAACTGGGGAAATGTGTACTGGTCTTGGGTACTTGAAGCCTGATGCAATTAAGTTACAATAATATAAAAATTTTAGTAGTCAAAGATATGGGCTCTGTCTGCATAATTGATTTTCTACCTTGACTAAAAAACAGATTGATTAAATAAACAAGGATATCAGAAAGAGAAAACGGTGATCATGAGAGTACAACCATATATAAGAACATAATAGAGCAGGAGTTGGCCATTTGAGCCTGCTCTGCCATTCAAAAAGATCATGGCTGATCTGATCTTGGGCTCAACTCCACTTCCCTGCCCACTCCCCTTCACTCCCTCATTGCTCAAAAATCTGTCTATCTCCACATTAAATATGTTCAATGACCCAGCCTCCACAGCTCTCTGGGGCAGAGAATTCCACAGATTTACAACCCTCAGAAGAAATTCCTCCTCCTCAGTTTTGAATATTGACATATAAGATTCTAAGGGGCTTGGCAGGGTAGATGCTGAGAGATTGTTTCCCCTGGCTGGAGAGTCTAGAGTTAGGGGGCATAGTCTCGGGATAAGGGGTCAGCCATTTAAGACTGAGACGAGGAATTTCTTCATTCGGAGGATTGTGAATCTTTGAAATTCTCTGCCCCAAAGTGCTTTGGCTGCTCAGTCATTGAAGGCTGAGATAGTTAGATTTTTGGACTTCAGAGGAATTAAGGGATATGGGGATAGGGCAGGAAATTGGAGTTGAAGTCGATGATCAGCCATGATCTTATTGAATGGCGGAGCAGGCCCGAGGGGCCGTGTGGCCTGCTCTTAGTTCTTATGTTCTTGCAGGAAGAGATTTTATGGTATTGATTCAGAACCATGCTGCCTGTGAGAACAACTATAAAATAGTTTTTATAGCTTTATAGTGTTAGCCTTGGATCAGTGGTAGCATTCTCACACTCTTCTGATTCCGAGATCATCCTTTTAAGTCCCACTCCAGGGACTTGAGCAAGTAATCTATGCTGGCAGTTCAGTGTGGTACTGAGGGAGTCTTTTGAATGAGACATTAAAACGAGGCACTATCTATGTGCGCTGGCGAATGTAAGATTCCACAGCAGTATTTGCGAGAGTGCAGGGACTTCTTGCGATGTTTTAGCCAACATGTATCCTTCAACCAACACCACTAAAAACCGATTAATTTATTCATCTCATTGCTATTGGTGATATCTTACTGTGTGCAAATTGACTGCCGTGTTTGCCTGCAAAACAGCAGTGGCGTACTTCAAAATATAATTTATTGATTCTAAAGAGTATTCTGGGAATGTGAAAGGTGTTGCGTAAATTAAAGTTGTTTTTCTTTTCCATTCAAATGCAAAAAAACACATTAAAGTGAACACATCTGCTAATAATCAGCCACATGCTACAGAACATTGCTGGCTGGGTAACACGCGTTCCCTTGTAATTACACAGCCATTAACAAACTATTAGTTCAAATGGAACCTACTAACAATCTGATTGTTTGGGGGAGGGAGAGGGGAGAAAGACTTGATTTAAAAAAAAATATATGATTTCTTTTGTGGAGTCTGTATGCCACAATACCTTAATTGAAGCTTTGTCAATCTCACTGAGTACTGTTTGCTGACCTGTTCTGAGCTCTTGTGGTATATTATTTATATGTCAAGGAAGCATTTAATTGTATGCTATATTTGGCAAACCTGACTGCGTTGGATAAATATATCTGGTGGATTCCTGATCTGGTGGATCCCCTATGCTGTGCATGCTGACATTCTAACTACTGATATTTTTCTTTAAGAAGCAGTTTGAAGAGAATATTAAAGATATAAATATTCATTTGAAAGTCACGATTCAAAAAATCAATAATTAGCATCCACACAATCTCTGATTACATATTTTGAATAAATGGAACTCAGCAGAGCACTGGTATATTTGGAGTACAGAACGCTATCTATTTTTATGCTGAAATTTGAAACCAAAGTTAAACTGGAATGTTATAGGCGAGAGAGCAAAATGTTGATTTTGACCTGAACTCTCTATTTCTATATCAGTTTTACTTTCACCATACAACTGCATTATTTCCAAATTTAGCCCTAATTTCTTAACCTTAATACAACTTAGATTTGCTGTTTTATTGAAATGTGCTACTTTAACAAAACCCTAACAGGATAGTTATCCATGCTATTTTACACACTCCTGCTTTTGCCTTTTTGTATAACCTATTTAATCCATTCAATTTTCCACCAGGGTACACAAAGTCTCAACCCACATAATGACTATTGCCAGCATTTTGTGGACACAGGCCATCGGCCCCAAAACTTTATTCGTGATGTAGGTAAGTAAAAGCAATAAACAGAGTCTGTTTGTGGATTTGTCCATGGAATTTATAGATGTTCTTGTAAATGAAGTTGATCATGGAAAGCTGCAGTCTGTCTGTGAATTTTAATTATGCCACAATGTTGCAATCAAAGAATATCCTTACAGTATACAATTTGAAAAATATTCAAAATTTATATTCAATTGGAATATTTCAGTGACACTAAACTATTCCATCTGGATTATACAGATGTTCCTCATTTTACTGAAATTTATTGTACAATTTTACAATGTTAGAAATTGTTCAATAGAAATCTGTTGTCGTTTAGTCTGCAGTGCAAATTCCTAATTTGCAATAAAATAAAGATAGGCTCTGTAATGGTTTGAGTATGTGTGTCAGATTGAACAATAAACTTGGAATGCTCTAGAGAGTCAAATGAGAAATGCAAGCAGGTTGCAATCAGCAAGCACAATTCTGGAACTATCTTTGGTTAAATACTTATGCAGCAGGTTTTCCAACAAAAGTATGCTATTTTTGAAAAAGGCATATACCTAGTCAGTGAAACTCGAATTCTATAAATTGTTTCATGTTGTGGTGCAGGTACGAGCATGATCTAAAATGATAGAAGGGGTGATTCAGCGATGTATTCTGAGCAGATTGCAGCATAGGCAAGGAGTGCAATGCAGATCCTCAGCCATGATCTTCCATCCATATGGACAGAACATCCTGAGCTGAAAATACTAATTTCCCAAATTGCGATTCCTGTGAATGATGCTACCTATTGGGAGCATTGGATAATGGAATCACCCTTATAAAAGATACACATTTGATCCCTATGATGCATCAACTCTATTAGAAACAGGAGTGAGCCATGATGACCATTTCAACCCGCCATTCTTTTATGAAATGAACTTTATATTACAATAATTTTGAGGTGTGCATTAATGTAAATTTATAGAACGTCAATCATCATCATCATAGGCAGTCCCACGAAGCGAGGATGACTTGCTTCCACACCAAAAAGGGATGAGCTCACAGGTGTTTCAATGAAGGACCTAATATTCCAGATCCCGAACTGCATCGTGAAGGGTGGAAGATGCCTGTGCGTGGATTTTTTTTTTAACATGTGGTGGCCGTTGCACACCAGCCACCACACTGGCTTGACAGAGTTAGGTCTTGGTCCAGTGGCAAGGATTACTCAAGACTAACTAGAGACCAACTCTGCTGCACAGACCATGCGCGCGCACATATTGTAGTGTGGGCTGGCCCGTGCTGCCCCTGGGCCCTCGCCTCTTCAGGGCCCCAGTCACTTCCCTCTACGGACTCCTTTGCCCCTCCTGCTGTGCCTGCCCGCACTGCAATCAGCGAACTGGCTTCGTAGCCGTCTCCCTCTAGCAGCAGTAAGCGCTGCTTCCTGCAGTGGTATGCTGCCACACGCTGTTCCCTCCAATGGCCCCGGCCTGCTGATGGTCTTGCAGGCCGGAACCGCGCCAATTTCCAGGCTGGGCTGCCGCACGCTGCTCCCTCCGATGGCCCCGGCCTGCTGATGGTCTTGAACATCAATAACTATAATTCATAAGATGAAAATTTGTGCCAATCAAAATCTACTTAATTTAAGTCTGATTTTTTTTTTAAAAACAGGCCTGGCTGACAGATTTGAAGAGTACCCTAAACTCCGTGAACTGATCAGGCTGAAGGATGACCTAATTTCACAAACTAACACCCCACCCATGTGAGTGCTTCCTTGTTGTGTTCACTTGCTTTGTAGACGTATGTGGCAGCCTACTTGCGTACAGCAAGATCCCGTATACAGCAATGAGATGACTGACCAGTTAATCGGTTCTTTATTGAATGATAAATGTTGAGTGGCACTCAGAGAACACCATGCTCTTCCTGGAATAGTACCATGGGATCCTTTACATCACCTGAACAGAGCCTGGGTTTAGCTGTTTATCTGAAAGATTATATTTCTGACAATACAGTACTGCCTCGGTACTACACTGATGTCAGCCTAGATTATGGCCCGGAATTTGCGGTGGATAATAGCGAACGAGCAGCGTTCGCTGTTATTACCCCATTGAAACTAACCACAACTTCAGGATTTAGCGCATGCCATCCTACAGTGGAAATCCTGAGGTTCTGGTCAGTCATTCACTGCTCCGATGCTGACTGCACTGTGGCCCCCGCCCCATAGTCGGTAATCAGGGAAATCAGTGAAACTGATGACAACTTCGGCTTTTCCGCGGTAATATTGCTGTTAAATATCCCATTAAATGTTACTCTTTTGGATGAGGTGTCACTGGGGTTTTAACAGTGGTACTGACTGCTAAACAAATGTTATGACCCTGAAAAACTAACTTTTTATGAAACATTTGTTCATCTTTATCTCAGGTTTACTTTTCCTCATGAGAGTCCCAATCTTTGTGTTGCTTTTTTAAAAAAAAAAGTTAGAATCAAAGGAGCTTGCTCACTTCTCGGTTCCTGGTCTGTGAGCATTCTGCATTGTTATTGGCTGCTTAGACAGCTTGTTGACAACACAGCAGCTTGCGTTAGGGATTCCCCATCAACTTACACGGATTTTAATTGCACGTGGAAAAGCTAACCTTCTCGCCACAGAGATCGCAAGATCTTCGTGGGAAGCTTACTTCAGGGCCAGCGGTGAATGCCTTTGCTTCGTCGCTGACCATAAATTATTGGCCAATGTGCATAAGAGTTGAGGGCTTTGATGCACTACCTTCTGATTCTGAGGGCAGAGTACTACCACTCAGCCAAGGCTGGCACTTACATGGACAGATTGTTTTTTTACATATAACGTTCTTTGTATAATGTCCATTGTTTAATGGGTGAATTTTTTATTTTAATTGTTTACTGCAATAGGTATAGTTTTGTCATCCCTCCCTTACCCTTTCATGTATAACCTATCTGAAATTCTGAAGCTAGAAGATAGATTTTACAAATAGGTGTTCCTGACATGGAGCATTATGCACCAGATAGCACATATCTGCTCAGAAAATCCTGAAGATCCAGTGACCTCAGCACCCAAATTCCTGATTATATACTTCCACCAGGTAAAACTCTGCACCAGGAGCGCACATTTATAAAATTTAATTTGAAGTTAACTTTACACTTTTTTAAAATTTAAAAACAGGTATCTACAAGCTGATCTAGAGACATTTGATATTAGAGATCTGAAGTGTAAATTTGATGTTATTTTGGTGGAGCCACCTTTGGAAGAATACTACAGAGAAACTGGGGTAACAGCTGTTGAGAAGTGCTGGACGTGGGATGATGTGAGTTGTGTAGATTTGCTTACAGTACTTCATTTTCTCTTGTTATGATGAACATTCTACAAAATGTTATTTTCTCTATATATTTGCCCTGTACCTGCCATTTTTTTTAAAGACTAAGATGAGTATTGTATTCTTAGCTATTAACTTGCAATTAATTAATTGTAGATAAAATAATTTCAAAGTATTCAAACACAGGTAAGGATTTGTTCATCACTACGAAATATGAATTTATATGTTTACCAAGTATCATCATTACGTTATTTAAAAGGTAAACATTACTAAAATGATTTACTTGAACTGCAGTAAACACAATCCGTTGGGAGGGAGAAACTCTTAATTGACTTAAGATCACAGCTCTTTACACAAGTAGTTCAAAAGAAGCATTAAACAGGAAGTAGTCTAATTTCCAGTATTAACATAAGAAAACACAGATGTGGCAGCGTATACTCTGTCACTGGACTACTGGTGCATTTTGCAGCTGTGTGTCTGGTTCCACTGATGGCTTGCATTACAATGGAGTGGAAAAAGACAAGCTAACTAGTTTGCACTTAAAAGTTGATTGCCACTTATTGGTCTCTGACTCATTGAGGAAAAATTGATAAAATGGTAGATTTTGAAAGGCAGCTTGCTGTACTGGCAACAGCTTAAAGAAACCCATTGAGAGAAAAATTAAGATTTTGTTATAAAGGTGCAGGTACAAAGCAGAATGACACAGGATCACCTCTTTGATACCTGCCAATGCCATTTTAACTCCACTTTTGATAGCATCAAAGGAGCAGGGTAAAATCAGCATAAATCTTGTTAATGTCGTGTAAGTGTAAATATCAAACCTTTATTGGGTGAAATCCTGTCTCTGCTAATTTAGCTGTGAGTAAAAACCGATTTCACATTGTATATTTGACAACATTTTCCCCCCAAATTAGTGAAGACTGAAATGTTAATCCAATATGCTCTGGAATGGGATTCACATTACCTTTCTTACAAAATGCCTTAAATTAACCTTTAAAAATGTGCCATTTGGTTCAAATTGGTTAATTCACGTTGAAGTAATGGCCTGGAAATCCCGGCAGGCCAGGTCCGTACGAAGTTTCTACGGACTTGGGAAGACATCTGAAAAGCCGGTTTGCAGCGCACAATGCGCATGCACTGAAAACCGGCTTTTCTGATCTGTCGAGCTGGAGCTTGACAGATGATCCGTATATCAGGAGTGAGGACATTTGCTTGGGCAAGATTGCGGTATTTACCCATATCTTGCCCAGCAAATGTCGTCAAAATTCTTGCGTGTGATAAAAGCAGGCGCATAGCCTTCTTTTACAGGCGTAAGTGTTTAAAAACATACACAAATATAATTTAAATTAAATTTTTTTTAAAACTTTGATGTTTAAAAAACACCCTGCCAACTACGTTACATTTCTTTTAAAGCATAATTAAAAAAAACTTTTTAAAAACTCCATTTTTTTTTTCCATAAGATATTTATTAACTTTAATTTTAATTGTGAGGTCTATTATTTTTTTATGTGTTTAGTGTCTCTGGCTTTTTTTTCTCATAGCAATGAGAACTCGTAGATATGAAGTTCTCATTGCTATTAATGGAAAGCTGTGGAATACAATACCTGATTGGCTGAGCAGTCACATGTGACTGCATCTTCTGCATGGAACCTGGAGGACGGGAGCACACTTAGCAGCGCGGGAAGAGAAGGCCTCCCCCGCAGGCTCCTCCTGGACCACCAGGTAATTTCATAGAAATGTTTCAGGTCGGAGGCAGGAAGCCTCCGACTGCAATTTCAGCCCCAATATTTCTTTGTTTTTAGATGCAATCTTATCTGCATAAATTTTAAATGTTTAGAAAAATACAATTTGAAAATATTTACACCATATTTGGCAAACCTGGACGGTGCTATCCACTGTGTGGGGGAAAAATATATCTCATCTTTTACCAGAAAGACTAAAATATGATTGACAAACATCAGATTTGTAAACAACATTTAGACAATATTTTTGTGCTAGAGGGTAAATATTTCAGCCAACCATGAAAAATCAGCGCACAAGTGCTTGCTTTAGGATGCTTGTATTCTTGGTTCATGTGAGAATTGTGAATTTCTACCCATCACCCATTGTGCACAAAAGCTCTACCCAGTTTCCAGTTTAATTAAAATGAGTGCTTCCTCTTTCTCTCACAGTAAGAGAGAGTGTTTTTAAAACTTTCAAATCAACAGATTCTTTCTTAAACTGCATGCAAAATCCTCATCTTGACTCAATTTGTCTCCAGTTTTATAATACAAGTACAATAGATCAATTATTTTGCTCAAAATAAAAGTGCTGCAGTATGTGCACTGGACTTCAGATTTTACATGGTCTGTCAGACTTTGTCCTTGAAGGCAAGATGACTTCACTGGATGCATTTCTACTCGCAGGATTCAATCATGGGGATTGGGTCTGCAGCCAAACCTGATGATAAGCACAGGCACTCCAGGTCAGGGAAAATTTGACAGGAGAATCACAGTGGGTTGAGGAACCAGTGTGTTTCAAGAATCCCAGTTGAGGTGTGTTGTCTTCATAACTAGATTAGAAAATGGTGGACTCTATTGCAACCTGGCCGTTTTCTCTCAGCACTAAAGCTTAGTATCAGTATGTCCCTGGTACTGCATGGTGCTGGACGCTGGACTTTTATAGTCCTCGAGGACAAAGATGCAGACACTGTTTCACACTTCTTCCAAAGTTGTTCCGACTGGCAGTTTGATAAAGAGGCTTTCTGCAAAACAAGAGCCTCTGACCTTTGGGCTTCAATTGCATCAAGCTCTAAATTGGTTAGTGGTTGCCTTTTCTGTTCTAGTTATCTACATGAATGGAATAACAATTAGAAGGTTGTCTAATATAATGTTTATTTTGCAGCACTGTCTTTGAAGGCAACGCTGTAATTTAAACGAGACAGAATATGTGCCTCCAGCGGCATCGCCGAGCATGATTTAATTCTCCGCCTCTGGAGCAAAGATCTGCTGGTGGTAAACATACAGAGATTGTGCTTCCTGCTTTTGTGTTGGTTACAGGCAGGACATGAGTTTGGTCCCCCTCGTCCTGTACAGGTCCACAATGCAGTTTTCACATAGTTACTCTGTATACTCCTTTGAATCTGGAAAGGTTTGTGGTTAGAAGTGGCCCCTTATAAAATGGTACTGTTTTGAACTGAAACATTTGTGGCTGTAACTGAAAGTAAGACCTGGACACAGCAATAAAGGACCTGACTTGCTATGTCTCTTGTCACTCATTAATGTGTACATACCTTTTGAAGAGCGAGTGACCTGCACAAAAGAAAAGTGAGACACAGCACTCTGGAGTGAGGGGAAAGGAGAATTTTAACACCATATAGTCATGTTCATGGCTTTTTAAACAAGTATGCATGTGCAAATCTTGGAGCAACTAGTATAGAATGGAGTATCTTAGAAATTGTAATTCTCGGCATTTAGTTTGCTCCAGTTCTAGTGAGTTAGAACAGTTTCATTTTAGAATCATTTTTTTTTCAAAAGGGGTGTGTCCGGCCATTTACGCCTGTTTTGTAAGTTTAGGCAGCGAAAACTTACTCCAAACTAACTTAGAATGGAGTAAGTGTAGATTTTTGTACGCTCAGAATAACCTTGCCTACACTTACAAATCAGGCGTAGGTTACAAATCAGGTGTAGGGAACGGGGGGGGAGGGAGAAAGTAATTACATTTTACAAGCATTCAGCAGTCTCACTTATACAAATAAAGAGCCATCCTGAATAAAAAATTATAAATAAAGCAAATAAAAAATAAATTAATTTTCCTACCTGTGTGAAGCAGCAGCAGCCTTCGAGCTGTGGTGCTTCAGGCCATTCATCCAGGAGACAGGTGCAGGACAGCAGCAAGCTGCCTTTGAGCTGCGGCGGAGCATCAGGCCATTCGGCCAGGAGACCAGGGCGGGACGGCAGCAAGCTGTGTCTCACTGCGCTGAGCGCACACTCCAGCGCGTGTGCGCAGGGCTGCCGGCACGACGTTGTCTTCTCTGGTGTAGCCGCGCTCCCCCTGCAGTCTCAGAATCGGCACCCCGCTTTGGCCCCACCCCCCGCAGATCTCGCCACGCCGCGCTGAGCTGGACAGGAGCAGCAGGGAACCAGAGAATTGCTCCGTAAGATTTTGACGCGCTTTTGAGTGCGGAAATCAGGCGTGGCTCACGGGGCTGCGCCGTTCTAGGTGCGGCCCAAAACTTGACCCCAGTTTATCCATACACTGAAATATATAAGATATTCTGAAAAGTAAAAAGTGAATGCAGGCGCCTCAAGAATAAATAAACAAAATAATACTGAGTGACTAGATTTTAAAATATTTCAATCCACTACTGTTGCCGTTTCACTCTACCTTACCCTGGGTCATATAATGGATACATAAAGAGTTATGTCTTTATTTTTCTGTCCATTTCTTTCTCACTATCTCCCACAGTTGTCGACATAAACACTTTAAATTTCAGTATTGGATGCCATTTTGCAATGGTAACTTTGCCATCATTTGCTGTAATCAATGAATTTTGCCACAAACCAAACTTAACAATGGGGCAAAAATTGTGGTAGGAGGCTTCCTGCGGGCGGATGCCTCCGACCAAGACATTTTTTACGAAAGTACCTGGTGGCCCCGGAGGAAGGTATACTTGCGGTCCAAGGCCTCCTTTCGCAGCCCAGCATACGGGCTTCCGCATCCCAGGAACGTAAGCGCAACCTGGGATCACGTGGGCCTGGAGTATTCTCATTGATAATGGGAACTTAATTTGTACGAGTTCCCATTACTATTGATGAGATACCCCCAAAAACACAAACACAACACACTTTTTTTTTAAAAACCTCACATATTTAAAATTAATTGAAATTGATAATTTTTTTTCAAATGTTTTAATAGGGGTAAAAATAAACTTGCCTTAATGGACAGGTTTTTAATATAAAAATTAGTGATAAATGTTAATTTTTCTATCTTTTAAAACTCTTACGCTGGTAAAAATAGGCTATACACGTAAGAGTTTGAAGGACATTTGCTGGGCAGGAGTTGGACAAATAGCCCAAATCTCTGCGTGCAAATGTCCTTCTCCCGGGAAAGCGTTCGATCTGTTTGACAGGTTGCAAATGCCAGTTCTCGGCGCATGCGCATCGCACAAAAGCTTTGAGTTGAACATAAGTCTGTACCAGGAACAAAATTGATAAAGTATGTATTTAAGAATGAAAAAAATTACAGCTTATGGTGTCCAAGAAAATAATTCATAATCATAGAATGATACAGCACAAAAGGAGACCATTTGGCCCATCGTGTCTGTGCTGAGTCTTTGGTAGAGCTATCCAATTAATCCCATCCCCTGCTCTTTCCTCATAGCCCTGTAAATTCTTTCCCTTCAAGTATTTATCCAATTCACTTTTGAAAGTTATTTCTGAATCTGCTTCCACCAGCCTTTCAGGCAGTGCATTCCAGATCACAACAACACGCTGTGTTTATATCGAAAAAAAATTTCTCATGATGCCTCTGGTTCTTTCGCCAGTCGCCTTAAATCTATGTCTTCTGGTTACTGCCACCAGAAACAATGTATTCTTATTTACTCTTCTTAAAACTATTTGTGATTTTGAACACCTAAATCAAATCTCCTCCTAACCTTCTCTGCTTGTAAGTAGTGATTTTAAATTGGAAAGAAAGCACTTTCTTATCAACCTGTTTTTAAGGTTTTTTTTTCTATAGATAATGAAGCTGGAAATTGAAGAAATTGCAGCTCCAAGATCATTTGTCTTTTTGTGGTGTGGCTCTGGGGATGGTCTCGACCTTGGCAGAGTGGTAAGTTGTCATGCAGCAGCAATCTGGGCCAGAAAGCGCCTTCATTTACTCAATAGTCTATTCAGATGATAAATTCTGTCTGGAGCACTACTGGCCAATTGTTTGCCATCAATGGCTGGAGTTTGTTGAGTCTTGAGCTGCATAATTAACCCTGAATGTCTAATGTGCTATTCTGTCTTTGTGTCTGACATTTTGATGATCAGTTTTTTTTTGTGGAGGTATTTGGTAGAAGCTGCTCTCCATTTTCAATGCATTTTATTATTTTTTTTAAACTCCTGTTTAGCCTACATATAAAGCAGTTCTTGTGTGGTCAACTTTATCGATACTAGTAGACCCATGTCCTCCAGAATAAACAGGATTCCTAGTATGGTCGGTGTAAAATCTGCTGTTAGTTAACTGTTAAACTCTGAAGTACTATCAAAGTATTTATTAGAAACTTGTAACTTTTAATTATTGCCCCTATGGACTCCTGCTTTTTGTAAATCCTGATTTATGTTTGTAATCAGCTGCTAGCATTGTTTTGTTCTGGTTTTAATAAAGCTTTTGAATATTCTTTCTTACATTTTTACAACAATTTTTCCAGATAGTTTTAGATACTTTCATGGTAAAATTAGAGTTTATGTACTGGGTGTACTTTGAATATAATTGCACTATAACATTGTGGTGACTAAGAGATTGTAATACTATAAATATGCTAAGATTACCACTAAATTAATTTTTGGAAGTTGTCCTTTCTGTTGACTTTCTGTCATAAATTCCTGAGCAAAAAAATTAGAATGCACCCTGTGAATGTGTTTTCCAATTAATCAGCCCTAAATTAGAGATTTTATATTTTTGTTTATAATCCATGTTTTTTTTTATTCTAGTGCCTACGCAAGTGGGGGTTCAGGCGCTGTGAAGATATTTGCTGGATCAAAACCAACAAGAATAATCCTGGGAAAACCAAAACCCTGGACCCAAAGGCAGTCTTCCAGCGAACAAAGGCAAGTGTCTGTCTGACCTTAGGAACAGCACTTTGTAGCAAGCCCAAACTGTTTCATTGAGTTTGCTCAGAATTCATGCAGTCACACAAAAAGAAACACCTGTTTTATCTTCTATTGTCTGATTGAATTACATGGAGTATTGCAGTTCAGAATGGGCAATTAATTCCACATCAATTCCTTTAGTCCTTGGTTTGAGATAGTATGGAAGCACTGTTCGCTTCTCTGATTTACTTTATGAAGTTCTTTTATAGCTTTTTGAATAGTATTGTTCACTTGTGCTATTGTGCTAATTGAAATGCTGAGTGGGGAGGATGGAAAGTGTTATGAAAGTGACTTCTCAGAATAGGATGATCGAGATTCAGTAAAGTTCAAACACATGCTTTGAATTGTTTCTTTTGCACTTACCTGATGCTATAGCTCAACAATATCTTGTTTGCTACCTCTGTGCTCCAATAAAATTCATTTTAATTCAGAGTTGAAAGCTAACTATTAGGTATCCAGATATGTATATATGCATTCACCAACATACATTTTTACAAAAAATGCTGCCCTAGCATGAAGCCTGCTAATTTGCATTGCAAGAATTGGATTTCAGACTAATTGTTTTATTAGAAATGGTGTTTTTTCCCTTCTGTAAAATTAAAATTCTGTTGTGCAGATTTCTAAAAGAAACAGTGCTGTATTACTAAGTTGTGAGATGTGGACCTGTAACCACAATTCTCTGCATGAGAGATTTTTGATTTCTGTTGGGGTGGTGCCAGTGGAGAATGGGTGGTTTGCAATAGGGAGGAAAGTGCTACTTTTCTCCCCTTTTATCATAATTATTTCAAGTGGCATGGGGAAAGTCCTGGGATAATAAATTTGGCTGCCAACAGTAATATTACATGCTGCCAGGAAACCAAATGATGGGTAAAATCAAGCTCCAAAATGTAGGTCAGAGCAAGGAGGATAAAAACAAGATTATCATTAGACTTGAATGTAGCAGGGCAGCAATTTCTTGTAAATAAGATATTTTTGATGGTCAGCATCAGTTCATGAAGATCTGAATAAATAGCAGAAAAACAGCTAATTGAAGATAAGTATACTTTGAACCTAATTTAATTTAAAAACAGTTCCTTTTGCTTCTGATACATGGTATTCGGACTTTCTGTTGAACAGTAACATCGCTAATGCACGATAAACTGATTAGTTATTTTAAATGCTGTGAATGTATCAATAAAGTATAATTATACTAACTCTGGGTTGGAATCTGGAATTATGTAGCTTTAAGTTTGCCAAAAGTATCATTTTTACCAAAAAAAACTATATATGCCTATTTTCTCTCTGAATTGTTAAGTGTAGTACTGTATAATATATTTTAAGACAACTTTTTATGATCGATTCTTACACCATTATATATTCAAGAATTACCAAATTCATAAAGTTGGTGCATTTAGTTTCTAATTTTACTGACCTGCAGGGTCAAAAGTTAATTTTCACTTTTTAAAAAAGAAAATAGTCAAAGCTCCCTTTTGCTGTTTCTTTAATTCTATTGATGTTTTTTTTAACTAAGAAGTCCAATGTTTCAAAGGAGTAATATTCCTTAATTTGGTTTTAGTAGTAGCAACATTTTTATCACCAACAATCTAACAAATAAAAAATAATGTTTTAAATTAACAAATAGAGTAGGACATAAGAGCAGGAGTAGGCCATTCAGTCCCTTGACTGTTCCGTCATTCAATGAAACTCTGGCTAATCATGAAAATTTCAATTGACCCAGCATCTGCATGTTCCAGATTTCCACTACCTTTGTATGGGAAAATAGCACTCCTGAATGATCTAACTCTAATTTTAAGATTGTGCCCCCTTGTTCTTTGAGGAAATAGCTCCTCTGTATCTACATTATAGAATCCTTTTATCATTTTAACACCCCAATTAGATCATTCCTCTACTTAATTTACCTGTCCATCATCCATATCCCTTTAATACCCTTGCTTAATAAAAATGTGTCTATCTCGGGCATGAAAATTTCAATTGACTCAGCATCCACATACTTTGACTGTATAAACTCAAGGAAATACAAGCCAAATTTATGCAACCTATCTTCAATTAACCCTTTAAGCCCTAGTATCATTCTGGTGAATCTGCCGTATCCTCAGGCCAATATATCCTTCCTGAGGTGTGGTGCCCAAAACACAATCTTAAAATTAGTTAGGTCATTCAGTACTCCGGACAGGTTCTGACCAAGGCTCTGTGCAAATGAAGCATCACTTCCTCCTCTTTGTATTCCAGCCCCTTGAGATAAAGGCCAACATTCCATTAGTCATTTTGATTACTTTTTGTACCTGTGCACTAGCTTTTAGTGATGTGTACCTGGACACCTAAATCCCTTTGGTTCTCTGCAGTTCCTAATCTCTCGTCATTAAGAAAATATTCTGATTTGTCTTTCTTGGATCCAGTGTAGTTGACCTCACAGTTCCCCACATTGAACTCCCAACTGCTATAATTCTGTCTCCTCTTAGTTTGTCCATGCCCCTTTGTAACATCCTGCTCCAGTTTACACAATTCACCGTGCCTTTTTACTTTGTGCCATCTGCAAATTTAGTTATACAACTCTCTGGGATCAAGTTTCGGGCTGTGCCTAGAGGTCGCACGAGCCATGCCTGATTTCCGCGCTCAAATCAGCGCCGAAAACTAACCTCGGTATTCTCCCTTCTCTCACTCGAGTCGATCTAGGCCCTCGGTGCAGCGCAGCACAAGCTGTGGAGAGCGGAGCCAGATCCCGGCGCTGAAAACAGTGCAGGGACCTCTGCACATGCCGCGCTACAGTGTGCGCATATGTGCAGTAGCTCCAGGTGTCCCAGGCTGTGTGGGAGGGGCCCGAAGCACGCCGCCCCTAGCCCTGACCGAATGGGCTCACTGGTGCAGCGAAGATCGACTGGACCTCCCTCCTCGAGCTCCGGCTCCCCCGCCCCCATTCAGCTCCTGCTCCCTCCGGCTCTCTCCCGCACCCTGGCCGCCCCCATCCTTCCCCCCACCCCCCCCCCCCCCCCCGAGCTCCCGCTCCCGGTCCGGCTCTCTTTCCCCACCCATGTTGAGCTCCCGCTCCGCTGCCTGCCACTTCCACTCCACTCCGGCTCTTTTTCCCCCTCCCCCCTTTCAGGTCCGCTCCCCCTTCTCTCTTTCCCCCCCACCCACCCACCCACCCACACGTCTTCGGAGGGGCCCGCCCAGTATCTTGCCGGGGTCGGGCCCTGCCCGAAGTATTCGGTTCGGCCTGGCTTCCTCTCGTCGGCTGGGCCCCCCCCCACCCCCCCCCCCCCCCCCCAAAAGCCCTTCTCTTTCTCCACCCCCCACCCCCACCCAAAGCCCTTCTCTTCCCCCCCCCCCCCCCCATATTCCCTTCTCTTCCTCCCCTCCATCCACTTCTCTTCCCCACCCCCCACTTCTCTTCTCCCACCCGCCCCCGTCCCCTTCTCTTCCCACCCGCCCCCGTCCCCTTCTCTTCCCACCCGCCCCCGTCCCCTTCTCTTCCCACCCGCCCCCGTCCCCTTCTCTTCCC